>NW_026527304.1:0-81768 GCF_022682495.2 Desmodus rotundus | reverse complement strand
CCCACAGGAGAACAGGTCCGTGGACGAGGGTCCCGCCCGCCCGCCCCGCCCGCCGGGACCCCGCTCCACCTGGCGCGGAACCGTGGCCCGGCCCCTCTTCCCGGCCCCAGGTCCCTAGTTCTTCCCTGGCACTCTGCCTCTGCGGGGGTGGGAGAGCTGCTGGGAAGTGTGGTCCACGGAAAACGCACGGTCCTCTGGATGGCAGGGAGGGCTTCCGTTAACTCTGACACCAGCCCAGGGACCCTGTGAACCTGGCCTGATATCTCAAGGGGGGGGCGGGGGGGGGGCACGTTGCCCGGAGGGATGCTTGCGGTGGGGGGGGCCTGCTTGCCGCCGCTGCGCGGCCCCGCCTCTTGGCCCGTAAACCACCCGGCCGCGCGGCTCGGACAAAAGCCATCTCCTGGGCGCCTCCCCCCTGTTCTTCCATCCGTAAAGGGGGACCCCTTTACGGATGGAAGAACAGGGGGATCTTCGCAGTGGCGGGGACGGGACGGAGGGGTCTGCGGGTTTGCCGCCACGTAGGCCAGTTGCTCGCACACCCCGGCCCCCTGTGTCCGTGCTCCATGGAGGAGGTGGGCCGCTTATGGCGGGATGCAGGCGTCCTGCGGGGCTCAAGGGACGGCGTGGGCGCTCCCCGGGCGAGAGAGGGCACCGGGACCCGAGAGCACCGGGGAAAATGCCCCGCCCTGGCCCCCGTGGCTCAGTGGCCTCCCTAGGCTCCTGCCCGTGGGGCCTGGTCCCGCCCACCTGGGCCCAGGTTCTCCGCAGGTGAATGCCTTTTGCGGACAGCAAGGACCACAGGCCGCGGATGCCTTCACGGGGAGGGGGGTTCGAGCTCTGTGGGACCCGGGTCCCCAGCGGACACAGTCCCTTCTCGCGAAGTCCAGCCCAGACTTTAGAGAGTAGAAGCGTCTCGGTGCAGGTTTGCCGCCTCGGGGCAGGGTGGGGCCGTTTGAGCCAAGAAAGACTCTCAGCCCCCCAGGCAGGTCTCAGGCCCGAGTCCCCCCGGGAGACGGGGTCCCTGGGCGAGGGTCCGGCCCGCCCGGGCCCCTGCCCACCAGGCGCGAACCCTGGCCCGCCCCTCATCGAGGCCCCGGGGCCCCTAGTTCTTCCCCTGGCACTCTGCCTCTGCCGGGGTGGGAGACGCGCTGGCAAGTGTGGTCCACGGGAAAAGGAACGGACCTCTGGGTGGCGGGCAGAGCTTCCAGTTCCACGGACAGGACCCCAGGGACTCTGTGAAGCGGGCCTGATATGTCCGGGGTGGGGCCCGTTGCCCCGAGGGAGGCTTCTGGTGGGGCTGCCTGCCCTCTGCCTGCCGGGTCCCGCGTCTTGGCCCGAAACCGGCCAGCGGCGGCTCTGACAAATGCCATCTCCTGGGGGCCTCCCCCCTGTTCCTCCATCCGTAAGGGGCGACCCCCTTACGGATGGAGGAACAGGGGGATCTTCGCAGTGGGGCGGTCGGGACGGAGGGGTCTGCGCGTCTCCAGCCACTTAGCCCAGTGACCCGCAGCCCGGCCCCAGAGTTCCAAGCTCCATGGAGGCAGGGGGCCTCTTATCACGGGAAGCAGGTGTCTCGCGGGGCTCCAGGGACGGCGTGGGCACTCTCTAGGCGAGAGAGGGTGCCCGTGCCCCGAGAGAGCCCCGGCGAGAGCCCGAGGCCTGGCCGCAGAGGCTGCCGTTGCCTCCCCCGGGGCTCCTACCATGGGGCCTGGCCCTGCTCTCCCGAGGCCCTGGTTCGCCGCAGGTGAATGCCTTTTGCGGACGCCAAGGACAGGAGGCCGCCGATTCCCTCACAGAGGTGGGGGTTCGAGCTCTGGGGGACTGAGGTCGCAGCGGTCTCACTCCATTTTTGGGTGCTTCTGCACAGACTGGAGGGTTGAAGCGGCTGGGCCCAAGTCTGCCGCCTTGTGGCAGGGGTGGGGGGGCGTTGCAGGCGAAGCAAGGCTCTTAGCCTCCCAGGCGGGGCACAGGCCAGACTCCCCACAGGAGAACAGGTCCGTGGACGAGGGTCCCCGCCCGCCCGCCCGCCCGCCGGGACCCGCTCCACCTGGCGCGGAACCGTGGCCGGCCCCTCTTCCCGGCCCCAGGTCCCTAGTTCTTCCCTGGCACTCTGCCTCTGCGGGGGTGGGGAGAGCTGCTGGGAAGTGTGGTCCACGGGAAAACGCACGGTCCTCTGGATGGCAGGGAGGGCTTCCGTTAACTCTGACACCAGCCCAGGGACCCTGTGAACCTGGCCTGATATCTCAAGGGGGGGCGGGGGGGGGGCACGTTGCCCGGAGGGATGCTTGCGGTGGGGGGGCCTGCTTGCGCCTGCGCGGCCCCGCCTCTTGGCCGTAAACCACCCGCCGCGGGCCTCGGACAAAAGCCATCTCCTGGGCGCCTCCCCCCTGTTCTTCCATCCGTAAAGGGGGACCCCTTTACGGATGGAAGAACAGGGGGATCTTCGCAGTGGCGGGGACGGGACGGAGGGGTCTGCGGGTTTGCCGCCACGTAGGCCAGTTGCTCGCACCCCCGGCCCCCCTGTGTCCGTGCTCCATGGAGGAGGTGGGCCGCTTATGGCGGGATGCAGGCGTCCTGCGGGGCTCAAGGGACGGCGTGGGCGCTCCCCGGGCGAGAGAGGGGCACCCGGGACCCGAGAGAGCACCCGGGAAAATGCCCCGCCCTGGCCCCCGTGGCTCCAGTGGCCTCCCTAGGCTCCTGCCGTGGGGCCTGGTCCCGCCCACCCTGGGCCCAGGTTCTCCGCAGGTGAATGCCTTTTGCGGACAGCAAGGACCACAGGCCGCGGATGCCTTCACGGGGAGGGGGGTTCGAGCTCTGTGGGACCCGGGTCCCAGCGGACACAGTCCCCTTCTCGCGAAGTCCAGCCCAGACTTTAGAGAGTAGAAGCGTCTCGGTGCAGGTTTGCCGCCTCGGGGCAGGGTGGGGCCGTTTGAGCCAAGAAAGACTCTCAGCCCCCCAGGCAGGTCTCAGGCCCGAGTCCCCCCGGGAGACGGGGGTCCCTGGGCGTGGGTCCGGCCCGCCCGGGCCCCTGCCCACCAGGCGCGGAACCCTGGCCCGCCCCTCATCGAGGCCCCGGGGCCCTAGTTCTTCCCTGGCACTCTGCCTCTGCCGGGGTGGGAGACGCGCTGGCAAGTGTGGTCCACGGGAAAAGGAACGGACCTCTGGGTGGCGGGCAGAGCTTCCAGTTCCACGGACAGGACCCCAGGGACTCTGTGAAGCGGGCCTGATATGTCCGGGGTGGGGGCCCGTTGCCCCGAGGGAGGCTTCTGGTGGGGCTGCCTGCCCTCTGCCTGCCGGGTCCCGCGTCTTGGCCCGAAACCGGCCAGCGGCGGCTCTGACAAATGCCATCTCCTGGGGGCCTCCCCCCTGTTCCTCCATCCGTAAGGGGCGACCCCCTTACGGATGGAGGAACAGGGGGATCTTCGCAGTGGGGCGGTCGGGACGGAGGGGTCTGCGCGTCTCCAGCCACTTAGCCCAGTGACCGCAGCCCGGCCCCAGAGTTCCAAGCTCCATGGAGGCAGGGGGCCTCTTATCACGGGAAGCAGGTGTCTCGCGGGGCTCCAGGGACGGCGTGGGCACTCTCTAGGCGAGAGAGGGTGCCCGTGCCCCGAGAGAGCCCCGGCGAGAGCCCGAGGCCTGGCCGCAGAGGCTGCCGTTGCCTCCCCCGGGCTCCTACCATGGGGCCTGGCCCTGCTCTCCCGAGGCCCTGGTTCGCCGCAGGTGAATGCCTTTTTGCGGACGCCAAGGACAGGAGGCCGCCGATTCCCTCACAGAGGTGGGGGTTCGAGCTCTGGGGGGACTGAGGTCGCAGCGGTCTCACTCCATTTTTGGGTGCTTCTGCACAGACTGGAGGGTTGAAGCGGCTGGGCCCAAGTCTGCCGCCTTGTGGCAGGGTGGGGGCGTTGCAGGCGAAGCAAGGCTCTTAGCCTCCCAGGCGGGGCACAGGCCAGACTCCCCACAGGAGAACAGGTCCGTGGACGAGGGTCCCGCCCGCCCGCGCCGCCCGCCGGGACCCGCTCCACCTGGCGCGGAACCGTGGCCGGCCCCTCTTCCCGGCCCCAGTCCCTAGTTCTTCCCTGGCACTCTGCCTCTGCGGGGGTGGAGAGCTGCTGGGAAGTGTGGTCCACGGGAAACGCACGGTCCTCTGGATGGCAGGGAGGGCTTCCGTTAACTCTGACACCAGCCCAGGGACCCTGTGAACCTGGCCTGATATCTCAAGGGGGGGCGGGGGGGGGCACGTTGCCCGGAGGGATGCTTGCGGTGGGGGGGCCTGCTTGCGCCTGCGCGGAGCCCCGCCTCTTGGCCCGTAAACCACCCGGCCGCGGCTCGGACAAAAGCCATCTCCTGGGCGCCTCCCCCCTGTTCTTACCATCCGTAAAGGGGGACCCCTTTACGGATGGAAGAACAGGGGGATCTTCGCAGTGGCGGGGACGGGACGGAGGGGTCTGCGGGTTTGCCGCCACGTAGGCCAGTTGCTCGCAACCCCGGCCCCCTGTGTCCGTGCTCCATGGAGGAGGTGGGCCGCTTATGGCGGGATGCAGGCGTCCTGCGGGGCTCAAGGGACGGGCGTGGGCGCTCCCCGGGCGAGAGAGGGCACCCGGGACCCGAGAGAGCACCGGGGAAAATGCCCCGCCCTGGCCCCCGTGGCTCCAGTGGCCTCCTAGGCTCCTGCCGTGGGGCCTGGACCCGCCCACCTGGGCCCAGGTTCTCCGCAGGGTGAATGCCTTTTGCGGACAGCAAGGACCACAGGCCGCGGATGCCTTCACGGGGAGGGGGGTTCGAGCTCTGTGGGACCCGGGTCCCAGCGGACACAGTCCCTTCTCGCGAAGTCCAGCCCAGACTTTAGAGAGTAGAAGCGTCTCGGTGCAGGTTTGCCGCCTCGGGGCAGGGTGGGGCCGTTTGAGCCAAGAAAGACTCTCAGCCCCACCAGGCAGGTCTCAGGCCCGAGTCCCCCCGGGAGACGGGGTCCCTGGGCGTGGGGTCCGGCCCGCCCGGGCCCCTGCCCACCAGGCGCGGAACCCTGGCCCCGCCCCTCATCGAGGCCCCGGGGCCCTAGTTCTTCCCTGGCACTCTGCCACTCTGCCGGGGTGGGAGACGCGCTGGCAAGTGTGGTCCACGGGAAAAGGAACGGACCTCTGGGTGGCGGGCAGAGCTTTCCAGTTCCACGGACAGGACCCCAGGGACTCTGTGAAGCGGCCTGATATGTCCGGGGTGGGGCCCGTTGCCCCGAGGGAGGCTTCTGGTGGGGCTGCCTGCCCTCTGCCCTGCCGGGTCCGCGTCTTGGCCCGAAACCGGCCAGCGGCGGCTCTGACAAATGCCATCTCCTGGGGGCCTCCCCCCTGTTCCTCCATCCGTAAGGGGCGACCCCCCTTACGGATGGAGGAACAGGGGGATCTTCGCAGTGGGGCGGTCGGGACGAGGGTCTGCGCGTCTCCAGCCACTTAGCCCAGTGACCCGCAGCCCGGCCCCAGAGTTCCAAGCTCCATGGAGGCAGGGGGCCTCTTATCACGGGAAGCAGGTGTCTCGCGGGGCTCCAGGGACGGCGTGGGCACTCTCTAGGCGAGAGAGGGTGCCCGTGCCCGAGAGAGCCCCGGCGAGAGCCCGAGGCCTGGCCCGCAGAGGCTGCCGTTGCCTCCCCCGGGCTCCTACCATGGGGCCTGGCCCTGCTCTCCCGAGGCCCTGGTTCGCCGCAGGTGAATGCCTTTTTGCGGACGCCAAGGACAGGAGGCCGCCGATTCCCTCACAGAGGTGGGGGTTCGAGCTCTGGGGGACTGAGGTCGCAGCGGTTCTCACTCATTTTTGGGTGCTTCTGCACAGACTGGAGGGTTGAAGCGGCTGGGCCCAAGTCTGCCGCCTTGTGGCAGGGTGGGGGCGTTGCAGGCGAAGCAAGGCTCTTAGCCTCCCAGGCGGGGCACAGGCCAGACTCCCCACAGGAGAACAGGTCCGTGGACGAGGGTCCCGCCCGCCCGCACCGCCCGCCGGGACCCGCTCCACCTGGCGCGGAACCGTGGCCGGCCCCCTCTTCCCGGCCCCAGGTCCCTAGTTCTTCCCTGGCACTCTGCCTGCTGCGGGGGTGGGAGAGCTGCTGGGAAGTGTGGTCCACGGGAAAACGCACGGTCCTCTGGATGGCAGGGAGGGCTTCCGTTAACTCTGACACCAGCCCAGGGACCCTGTGAACCTGGCCTGATATCTCAAGGGGGGGCGGGGGGGGGGGCACGTTGCCCGAAGGGATGCTTGCGGTGGGGGGGCCTGCTTGCGCCTGCGCGGCCCCGCCTCTTGGCCCGTAAACCACCCGGCCGCGGCTCGGACAAAAGCCATCTCTGGGCGCCTCCCCCCTGTTCTTCCATCCGTAAAGGGGGACCCCTTTACGGATGGAAGAACAGGGGGATCTTCGCAGTGGCGGGGGACGGGACGGAGGGGTCTGCGGGTTTGCCGCCACGTAGGCCAGTTGCTCGCACCCCGGCCCCCTGTGTCCGTGCTCCATGGAGGAGGTGGGCCGCTTATGGCGGATGCAGGCGTCCTGCGGGGCTCAAGGGACGGCGTGGGCGCTCCCCGGGCGAGAGAGGGCACCCGGGACCCGAGAGAGCACCCGGGAAACATGCCCCGCCCTGGCCCCCGTGGCTCCAGTGGCCTCCCTAGGCTCCTGCCGTGGGGGCCTGGTCCCGCCCCACCTGGGCCCAGGTTCTCCGCAGGTGAATGCCTTTTGCGGACAGCAAGGACCACAGGCCGCGGATGCCTTCACGGGGAGGGGGGTTCGAGCTCTGTGGGACCCCGGGTCCCAGCGGACACAGTCCCTTCTCGCGAAGTCCAGCCCAGACTTTAGAGAGTAGAAGCGTCTCGGTGCAGGTTGCCGCCTCGGGGCAGGGTGGGGCCGTTTGAGCCAAGAAAGACTCTCAGCCCCCCAGGCAGGTCTCAGGCCCGAGTCCCCCCGGGAGACGGGGTCCCTGGGCGTGGGTCCGGCCCGCCCGGGCCCCTGCCCACCAGGCGCGGAACCCTGGCCCGCCCCTCATCGAGGCCCCGGGGGCCCTAGTTCTTCCCTGGCACTCTGCCTCTGCCGGGGTGGGAGACGCGCTGGCAAGTGTGGTCCACGGGAAAAGGAACGGACCTCTGGGTGGCGGGCAGAGCTTCCAGTTCCACGGACAGGACCCCAGGGACTCTGTGAAGCGGGCCTGATATGTCCGGGGTGGGGCCCGTTGCCCCGAGGGAGGCTTCTGGTGGGGCTGCCTGCCCTCTGCCTGCCGGGTCCCGCGTCTTGGCCCGAAACCGGCCAGCGGCGGCTCTGACAAATGCCATCTCCTGGGGGCCTCCCCCCTGTTCCTCCATCCGTAAGGGGCGACCCCCTTACGGATGGAGGAACAGGGGGATCTTCGCAGTGGGGCGGTCGGGACGGAGGGGTCTGCGCGTCTCCAGCCACTTAGCCCAGTGACCCGCAGCCCGGCCCCAGAGTTCCAAGCTCCATGGAGGCAGGGGGCCTCTTATCACGGGAAGCAGGTGTCTCGCGGGGCTCCAGGGACGGCGTGGGCACTCTCTAGGCGAGAGAGGGTGCCCGTGCCCCGAGAGAGCCCCGGCGAGAGCCCGAGGCCTGGCCGCAGAGGCTGCCGTTGCCTCCCCCGGGCTCCTACCATGGGGCCTGGCCCTGCTCTCCCGAGGCCCTGGTTCGCCGCAGGTGAATGCCTTTTGCGGACGCCAAGGACAGGAGGCCGCCGATTCCCTCACAGAGGTGGGGGTTCGAGCTCTGGGGGACTGAGGTCGCAGCGGTCTCACTTCCATTTTTGGGTGCTTCTGCACAGACTGGAGGGTTGAAGCGGCTGGGCCCAAGTCTGCCGCCTTGTGGCAGGGTGGGGGCGTTGCAGGGCGAAGCAAGGCTCTTAGCCTCCCAGGCGGGGCACAGGCCAGACTCCCCACAGGAGAACAGGTCCGTGGACGAGGGTCCCGCCCGCCCGCCCCGCCCGCCGGGACCCCGCTCCACCTGGCGCGGAACCGTGGCCGGCCCTCTTCCCGGCCCCAGGTCCCTAGTTCTTCCCTGGCACTCTGCCTCTGCGGGGGTGGGAGAGCTGCTGGGAAGTGTGGTCCACGGGAAAACGCACGGTCCTCTGGATGGCAGGGAGGGCTTCCGTTAACTCTGACACCAGCCCAGGGACCCTGTGAACCTGGCCTGATATCTCAAGGGGGGGCGGGGGGGGGCACGTTGCCCGGGAGGGATGCTTGCGGTGGGGGGGCCTGCTTGCGCCTGCGCGGACCCCAGCCTCTTGGCCCGTAAACCACCCGGCCGCGGCTCGGACAAAAGCCATCTCCTGGGCGCCTCCCCCCTGTTCTTCCATCCGTAAAGGGGGACCCCTTTACGGATGGAAGAACAGGGGGATCTTCGCAGTGGCGGGGACGGACGGAGGGGTCTGCGGGTTTGCCGCCACGTAGGCCAGTTGCTCGCACCCCGGCCCCCTGTGTCCGTGCTCCATGGAGGAGGTGGGCCGCTTATGGCGGGATGCAGGCGTCCTGCGGGGCTCAAGGGACGGCGTGGGCGCTCCCCGGGCGAGAGAGGGCACCCGGGACCCGAGAGAGCACCGGGAAAATGCCCCGCCCTGGCCCCCGTGGCTCCAGTGGCCTCCCTAGGCTCCTGCCGTGGGGCCTGGTCCCGCCCACCCTGGGCCCAGGTTCTCCGCAGGTGAATGCCTTTTGCGGACAGCAAGGACCACAGGCCGCGGATGCCTTCACGGGGAGGGGGGTTCGAGCTCTGTGGGACCCGGGTCCCAGCGGACACAGTCCCTTCTCGCGAAGTCCAGCCAGACTTTAGAGAGTAGAAGCGTCTCGGTGCAGGTTTGCCGCCTCGGGGCAGGGTGGGGCCCGTTGAGCCAAGAAAGACTCTCAGCCCCCCAGGCAGGTCTCAGGCCCGAGTCCCCCCGGGAGACGGGGTCCCTGGGCGTGGGTCCGGCCCCGCCCGGGCCCCTGCCCACCAGGCGCGGAACCCTGGCCCGCCCCTCATCGAGGCCCCCGGGGCCCTAGTTCTTCCCTGGCACTCTGCCTCTGCCGGGGTGGGAGACGCGCTGGCAAGTGTGGTCCACGGGAAAAGGAACGGACCTCTGGGTGGCGGGCAGAGCTTCCAGTTCCACGGACAGGACCCCAGGGACTCTGTGAAGCGGGCCTGATATGTCCGGGGGTGGGGCCCGTTGCCCCGAGGGAGGCTTCTGGTGGGGCTGCCTGCCCTCTGCCTGCCGGGTCCCCGCGTTCTTGGCCCGAAACCGGCCAGCGGCGGCTCTGACAAATGCCATCTCCTGGGAACTCCCCCCTGTTCCTCCATCCGTAAGGGGCGACCCCCTTACGGATGGAGGAACAGGGGGATCTTCGCAGTGGGGCGGGTCGGGACGGAGGGGTCTGCGCGTCTCCAGCCACTTAGCCCAGTGACCCGCAGCCCGGCCCCAGAGTTTCCAAGCTCCATGGAGGCAGGGGGCCTCTTATCACGGGAAGCAGGTGTCTCGCGGGGCTCCAGGGACGGCGTGGGCACTCTCTAGGGCGAGAGAGGGTGCCCGTGCCCCGAGAGAGCCCCGGCGAGAGCCCGAGGCCTGGCCGCAGAGGCTGCCGTTGCCTCCCCCGGGCTCCTACCATGGGGCCTGGCCCTGCTCTCCCGAGGCCCTGGTTCGCCGCAGGTGAATGCCTTTTGCGGACCGCCAAGGACAGGAGGCCGCCGATTCCCTCACAGAGGTGGGGGTTCGAGCTCTGGGGGACTGAGGTCGCAGCGGTCTCACTCCATTTTTGGGTGCTTCTGCACAGACTGGAGGGTTGAAGCGGCTGGGCCCAAGTCTGCCGCCTTGTGGCAGGGTGGGGGCGTTGCAGGCGAAGCAAGGCTCTTAGCCTCCCAGGCGGGGCACAGGCCAGACTCCCCACAGGAGAACAGGTCCGTGGACGAGGGTCCCGCCCGCACCGCCCGCCCGCCGGGACCCCGCTCCACTGGCGCGGAACCGTGGCCGGGCCCCTCTTCCCGGCCCCAGGTCCCTAGTTCTTCCCTGGCACTCTGCCTCTGCGGGGGTGGGAGAGCTGCTGGGAAGTGTGGTCCACGGGAAAACGCACGGTCCTCTGGATGGCAGGGAGGGCTTCCGTTAACTCTGACACCAGCCCAGGGACCCTGTGAACCTGGCCTGATATCTCAAGGGGGGGGGCGCGGGGGGGGCACGTTTGCCCGGAGGGATGCTTGCGGTGGGGGGGGCCTGCTTGCGCCTGCGCGGCCCCGCCTCTTGGCCCGTAAACCACCCGGCCGCGGCTCGGACAAAAGCCATCTCCTGGGCGCCTCCCCCCTGTTCTTCCATCCGTAAAGGGGGACCCCTTTACGGATGGAAGAACAGGGGGATCTTCGCAGTGGCGGGGGACGGGAGCGGAGGGGTCTGCGGGGTTTGCCGCCACGTAGGCCAGTTGCTCGCACCCCGGCCCCCTGTGTCCGTGCTCCATGGAGGAGGTGGGCCGCTTATGGCGGGATGCAGGCGTCCTGCGGGGCTCAAGGGACGGCGTGGGCGCTCCCCGGGCGAGGAGAGGGCACCCGGGACCCGAGAGAGCACCCGGGAAAATGCCCCGCCCTGGCCCCCGTGGCTCCAGTGGCCTCCCTAGGCTCCTGCCGTGGGGCCTGGTCCCGCCCACCTGGGCCCAGGTTCTCCGCAGGTGAATGCCTTTTGCGGACAGCAAGGACCACAGGCCGCGGATGCCTTCACGGGGAGGGGGGTTCGAGCTCTGTGGGACCCGGGTCCCAGCGGACACAGTCCCTTCTCGCGAAGTCCAGCCCAGACTTTAGAGAGTAGAAGCGTCTCGGGTGCAGGTTTGCCGCCTCGGGGCAGGGTGGGGCCGTTTGAGCCAAGAAAGACTCTCAGCCCCCCAGGCAGGTCTCAGGCCCGAGTCCCCCCGGGAGACGGGGTCCCTGGGCGTGGGTCCGGCCCGCCCGGGCCCCTGCCCACCAGGCGCGGAACCCTGGCCCGCCCCTCATCGAGGCCCCGGGGCCCTAGTTCTTCCCTGGCACTCTGCCTCTGCCGGGGTGGGAGACGCGCTGGCAAGTGTGGTCCACGGGAAAAGGAACGGACCTCTGGGTGGCGGGCAGAGCTTCCAGTTCCACGGACACAGGACCCCAGGGACTCTGTGAAGCGGGCCTGATATGTCCGGGGTGGGGCCCGTTGCCCCGAGGGAGGCTTCTGGTGGGGCTGCCTGCCCTCTGCCTGCCGGGTCCCGCGTCTTGGCCCGAAACCGGCCAGCGGCGGCTCTGACAAATGCCATCTCCTGGGGGCCTCCCCCCTGTTCCTCCATCCGTAAGGGGCGACCCCTTACGGATGGAGGAACAGGGGGATCTTCGCAGTGGGGCGGTCGGGACGGAGGGGGTCCTGCGCGTCTCCAGCCACTTAGCCCAGTGACCCGCAGCCCGGCCCCAGAGTTCCAAGCTCCATGGAGGCAGGGGGCCTCTTATCACGGGAAGCAGGTGTCTCGCGGGGCTCAGGGACGGCGTGGGCACTCTCTAGGCGAGAGAGGGTGCCCGTGCCCCGAGAGAGCCCCGGCGAGAGCCCGAGGCCTGGCCGCAGAGGCTGCCGTTGCCTCCCCCGGGCTCCTACCATGGGGCCTGGCCCTGCTCTCCCGAGGCCCTGGTTCGCCGCAGGTGAATGCCTTTTGCGGACGCCAAGGACAGGAGGCCGCCGATTCCCTCACAGAGGTGGGGGTTCGAGCTCTGGGGGACTGAGGTCGCAGCGGTCTCACTCCATTTTTGGGTGCTTCTGCACAGACTGGAGGGTTGAAGCGGCTGGGCCCAAGTCTGCCGCCTTGTGGCAGGGTGGGGGCGTTGCAGGCGAAGCAAGGCTCTTAGCCTCCCAGGCGGGGGCACAGGCCAGACTCCCCACAGGAGAACAGGTCCGTGGACGAGGGTCCCGCCCGCCGCCCCGCCCGCCGGGACCCGCTCCACCTGGCGCGGAACCGTGGCCGGCCCCTCTTCCCGGCCCCAGGTCCCTAGTTCTTCCCTGGCACTCTGCCTCTGCGGGGGTGGGAGAGCTGCTGGGAAGTGTGGTCCACGGGAAAACGCACGGTCCTCTGGATGGCAGGGAGGGCTTCCGTTAACTCTGACACCAGCCCAGGGACCCTGTGAACCTGGCCTGATATCTCAAGGGGGGGCGGGGGGGGGCACGTTGCCCGGAGGGATGCTTGCGGTGGGGGGGCCTGCTTGCGCCTGCGCGGCCCCCGCCTCTTGGCCCGTAAACCACCCGGCCGCGGCTCGGACAAAAGCCATCTCCTGGGCGCCTCCCCCTGTTCTTCCATCCGTAAAGGGGGACCCCTTTACGGATGGAAGAACAGGGGGATCTTCGCAGTGGCGGGGACGGGACGGAGGGTGTCTGCGGGTTTGCCGCCACGTAGGCCAGTTGCTCGCACCCCGGCCCCCTGTGTCCGTGCTCCATGGAGGAGGTGGGCCGCTTATGGCGGGATGCAGGCGTCCTGCGGGGCTCAAGGGACGGCGTGGGCGCTCCCCGGGCGAGAGAGGGCACCCGGGACCCGAGAGAGCACCCGGGAAAATGCCCCGCCCTGGCCCCCGTGGCTCCAGTGGCCTCCCTAGGCTCCTGCCGTGGGGCCTGGTCCCGCCCACCTGGGCCCAGGTTCTCCGCAGGTGAATGCCTTTTGCGGACAGCAAGGACCACAGGCCGCGGATGCCTTCACGGGGAGGGGGGTTCGAGCTCTGTGGGACCCGGGTCCCAGCGGACACAGTCCCTTCTCGCGAAGTCCAGCCCAGACTTTAGAGAGTAGAAGCGTCTCGGTGCAGGTTTGCCGCCTCGGGCAGGGTGGGGCCGTTTGAGCCAAGAAAGACTCTCAGCCCCCCAGGCAGGTCTCAGGCCCGAGTCCCCCCGGGAGACGGGGTCCCTGGGCGTGGGTCCGGCCCGCCCGGGCCCCTGCCCACCAGGCGCGAGAACCCTGGCCCGCCCCTCATCGAGGCCCCGGGGCCCTAGTTCTTCCCTGGCACTCTGCCTCTGCCGGGGTGGGAGACGCGCTGGCAAGTGTGGTCCACGGGAAAAGGAACGGACCTCTGGGTGGCGGGCAGAGCTTCCAGTTCCACGGACAGGACCCCAGGACTCTGTGAAGCGGGCCTGATATGTCCGGGGTGGGGCCCGTTGCCCCGAGGGAGGCTTCTGGTGGGGCTGCCTGCCCTCTGCCTGCCGGGTCCCGCGTCTTGGCCCGAAACCGGCCAGCGGCGGCTCTGACAAATGCCATCTCCTGGGGGCCTCCCCCCTGTTCCTCCATCCGTAAGGGGCGACCCCCTTACGGATGGAGGACAGGGGGATCTTCGCAGTGGGGCGGTCGGGACGGAGGGGTCTGCGCGTCTCCAGCCACTTAGCCCAGTGACCCGCAGCCCGGCCCCAGAGTTCCAAGCTCCATGGAGGCAGGGGGCCTCTTATCACGGGAAGCAGGTGTCTCGCGGGGCTCCAGGGACGGCGTGGGCACTCTCTAGGCGAGAGAGGGTGCCCGTGCCCCGAGAGAGCCCCGGCGAGAGCCCGAGGCCTGGCCGCAGAGGCTGCCGTTGCCTCCCCCGGGCTCCTACCATGGGGCCTGGCCCTGCTCTCCCGAGGCCCTGGTTCGCCGCAGGTGAATGCCTCTTGCGGACGCCAAGGACAGGAGGCCGCCGATTCCCTCACAGAGGTGGGGGTTCGAGCTCTGGGGGACTGAGGTCGCAGCGGTCTCACTCCATTTTTGGGTGCTTCTGCACAGACTGGAGGGTTGAAGCGGCTGGGCCCAAGTCTGCCGCCTTGTGGCAGGGTGGGGGCGTTGCAGGCGAAGCAAGGCTCTTAGCCTCCCAGGCGGGGCACAGGCCAGACTCCCCACAGGAGAACAGGTCCGTGGACGAGGGTCCCGCCCGCCCGCCCGCCCGCCGGGACCCGCTCCACCTGGCGCGGAACCGTGGCCGGCCCCTCTTCCCGGCCCCAGGTCCCTAGTTCTTCCCTGGCACTCTGCCTCTGCGGGGGTGGGAGAGCTGCTGGGAAGTGTGGTCCACGGGAAAACGCACGGTCCTCTGGATGGCAGGGAGGGCTTCCGTTAACTCTGACACCAGCCCAGGGACCCTGTGAACCTGGCCTGATATCTCAAGGGGGGGCGGGGGGGGGGCACGTTGCCCGGAGGGATGCTTGCGGTGGGGGGGCCTGCTTGCGCCTGCGCGGCCCCGCCTCTTGGCCCGTAAACCACCCGGCCGCGGCTCGGACAAAAGCCATCTCCTGGGCGCCTCCCCCCTGTTCTTCCATCCGTAAAGGGGGACCCCTTTACGGATGGAAGAACAGGGGGATCTTCGCAGTGGCGGGGACGGGACGGAGGGGTCTGCGGGTTTGCCGCCACGTAGGCCAGTTGCTCGCACCCCGGCCCCCTGTGTCCGTGCTCCATGGAGGAGGTGGGCCGCTTATGGCGGGATGCAGGCGTCCTGCGGGGCTCAAGGGACGGCGTGGGCGCTCCCCGGGCGAGAGAGGGCACCCGGGACCCGAGAGAGCACCCGGGAAAATGCCCCGCCCTGGCCCCCGTGGCTCCAGTGGCCTCCCTAGGCTCCTGCCGTGGGGCCTGGTCCCGCCCACCTGGGCCCAGGTTCTCCGCAGGTGAATGCCTTTTGCGGACAGCAAGGACCACAGGCCGCGGATGCCTTCACGGGGAGGGGGGTTCGAGCTCTGTGGGACCCGGGTCCCAGCGGACACAGTCCCTTCTCGCGAAGTCCAGCCCAGACTTTAGAGAGTAGAAGCGTCTCGGTGCAGGTTTGCCGCCTCGGGGCAGGGTGGGGCCGTTTGAGCCAAGAAAGACTCTCAGCCCCCCAGGCAGGTCTCAGGCCCGAGTCCCCCCCGGGAGACGGGGTCCCTGGGCGTGGGTCCGGCCCGCCCGGGCCCCTGCCCACCAGGCGCGGAACCCTGGCCCGCCCCTCATCGAGGCCCCGGGGCCCTAGTTCTTCCCTGGCACTCTGCCTCTGCCGGGGTGGGAGACGCGCTGGCAAGTGTGGTCCACGGGAAAAGGAACGGACCTCTGGGTGGCGGGCAGAGCTTCCAGTTCCACGGACAGGACCCCAGGGACTCTGTGAAGCGGGCCTGATATGTCCGGGGTGGGGCCCGTTGCCCCGAGGGAGGCTTCTGGTGGGGCTGCCTGCCCTCTGCCTGCCGGGTCCCGCGTCTTGGCCCGAAACCGGCCAGCGGCGGCTCTGACAAATGCCATCTCCTGGGGGCCTCCCCCCTGTTCCTCCATCCGTAAGGGGCGACCCCCTTACGGATGGAGGAACAGGGGGATCTTCGCAGTGGGGCGGTCGGGACGGAGGGGTCTGCGCGTCTCCAGCCACTTAGCCCAGTGACCCGCAGCCCGGCCCCAGAGTTCCAAGCTCCATGGAGGCAGGGGGCCTCTTATCACGGGAAGCAGGTGTCTCGCGGGGCTCCAGGGACGGCGTGGGCACTCTCTAGGCGAGAGAGGGTGCCCGTGCCCCGAGAGAGCCCCGGCGAGAGCCCGAGGCCTGGCCGCAGAGGCTGCCGTTGCCTCCCCCGGGCTCCTACCATGGGGCCTGGCCCTGCTCTCCCGAGGCCCTGGTTCGCCGCAGGTGAATGCCTTTTGCGGACGCCAAGGACAGGAGGCCGCCGATTCCCTCACAGAGGTGGGGGTTCGAGCTCTGGGGGACTGAGGTCGCAGCGGTCTCACTCCATTTTTGGGTGCTTCTGCACAGACTGGAGGGTTGAAGCGGCTGGGCCCAAGTCTGCCGCCTTGTGGCAGGGTGGGGGCGTTGCAGGCGAAGCAAGGCTCTTAGCCTCCCAGGCGGGGCACAGGCCAGACTCCCCACAGGAGAACAGGTCCGTGGACGAGGGTCCCGCCCGCCCGCCCGCCCGCCGGGACCCGCTCCACCTGGCGCGGAACCGTGGCCGGCCCCTCTTCCCGGCCCCAGGTCCCTAGTTCTTCCCTGGCACTCTGCCTCTGCGGGGGTGGGAGAGCTGCTGGGAAGTGTGGTCCACGGGAAAACGCACGGTCCTCTGGATGGCAGGGAGGGCTTCCGTTAACTCTGACACCAGCCCAGGGACCCTGTGAACCTGGCCTGATATCTCAAGGGGGGGCGGGGGGGGGGCACGTTGCCCGGAGGGATGCTTGCGGTGGGGGGGCCTGCTTGCGCCTGCGCGGCCCCCGCCTCTTGGCCCGTAAACCACCCGGCCGCGGCTCGGACAAAAGCCATCTCCTGGGCGCCTCCCCCCTGTTCTTCCATCCGTAAAGGGGGACCCCTTTACGGATGGAAGAACAGGGGGATCTTCGCAGTGGCGGGGACGGGACGGAGGGGTCTGCGGGTTTGCCGCCACGTAGGCCAGTTGCTCGCACCCCGGCCCCCTGTGTCCGTGCTCCATGGAGGAGGTGGGCCGCTTATGGCGGGATGCAGGCGTCCTGCGGGGCTCAAGGGACGGCGTGGGCACTCCCCGGGCGAGAGAGGGCACCCGGGACCCGAGAGAGCACCCGGGAAAATGCCCCGCCCTGGCCCCCGTGGCTCCAGTGGCCTCCCTAGGCTCCTGCCGTGGGGCCTGGTCCCGCCCACCTGGGCCCAGGTTCTCCGCAGGTGAATGCCTTTTGCGGACAGCAAGGACCACAGGCCGCGGATGCCTTCACGGGGAGGGGGGTTCGAGCTCTGTGGGACCCGGGTCCCAGCGGACACAGTCCCTTCTCGCGAAGTCCAGCCCAGACTTTAGAGAGTAGAAGCGTCTCGGTGCAGGTTTGCCGCCTCGGGGCAGGGTGGGGCCGTTTGAGCCAAGAAAGACTCTCAGCCCCCCAGGCAGGTCTCAGGCCCGAGTCCCCCCGGGAGACGGGGTCCCTGGGCGTGGGTCCGGCCCGCCCGGGCCCCTGCCCACCAGGCGCGGAACCCTGGCCCGCCCCTCATCGAGGCCCCGGGGCCCTAGTTCTTCCCTGGCACTCTGCCTCTGCCGGGGTGGGAGACGCGCTGGCAAGTGTGGTCCACGGGAAAAGGAACGGACCTCTGGGTGGCGGGCAGAGCTTCCAGTTCCACGGACAGGACCCCAGGGACTCTGTGAAGCGGGCCTGATATGTCCGGGGTGGGGCCCGTTGCCCCGAGGGAGGCTTCTGGTGGGGCTGCCTGCCCTCTGCCTGCCGGGTCCCGCGTCTTGGCCCGAAACCGGCCAGCGGCGGCTCTGACAAATGCCATCTCCTGGGGGCCTCCCCCCTGTTCCTCCATCCGTAAGGGGCGACCCCCTTACGGATGGAGGAACAGGGGGATCTTCGCAGTGGGGCGGTCGGGACGGAGGGGTCTGCGCGTCTCCAGCCACTTAGCCCAGTGACCCGCAGCCCGGCCCCAGAGTTCCAAGCTCCATGGAGGCAGGGGGCCTCTTATCACGGGAAGCAGGTGTCTCGCGGGGCTCCAGGGACGGCGTGGGCACTCTCTAGGCGAGAGAGGGTGCCCGTGCCCCGAGAGAGCCCCGGCGAGAGCCCGAGGCCTGGCCGCAGAGGCTGCCGTTGCCTCCCCCGGGCTCCTACCATGGGGCCTGGCCCTGCTCTCCCGAGGCCCTGGTTCGCCGCAGGTGAATGCCTTTTGCGGACGCCAAGGACAGGAGGCCGCCGATTCCCTCACAGAGGTGGGGGTTCGAGCTCTGGGGGACTGAGGTCGCAGCGGTCTCACTCCATTTTTGGGTGCTTCTGCACAGACTGGAGGGTTGAAGCGGCTGGGCCCAAGTCTGCCGCCTTGTGGCAGGGTGGGGGCGTTGCAGGCGAAGCAAGGCTCTTAGCCTCCCAGGCGGGGCACAGGCCAGACTCCCCACAGGAGAACAGGTCCGTGGACGAGGGTCCCGCCCGCCCGCCCGCCCGCCGGGACCCGCTCCACCTGGCGCGGAACCGTGGCCGGCCCCTCTTCCCGGCCCCAGGTCCCTAGTTCTTCCCTGGCACTCTGCCTCTGCGGGGGTGGGAGAGCTGCTGGGAAGTGTGGTCCACGGGAAAACGCACGGTCCTCTGGATGGCAGGGAGGGCTTCCGTTAACTCTGACACCAGCCCAGGGACCCTGTGAACCTGGCCTGATATCTCAAGGGGGGGCGGGGGGGGGCACGTTGCCCGGAGGGATGCTTGCGGTGGGGGGGCCTGCTTGCGCCTGCGCGGCCCCGCCTCTTGGCCCGTAAACCACCCGGCCGCGGCTCGGACAAAAGCCATCTCCTGGGCGCCTCCCCCCTGTTCTTCCATCCGTAAAGGGGGACCCCTTTACGGATGGAAGAACAGGGGGATCTTCGCAGTGGCGGGGACGGGACGGAGGGGTCTGCGGGTTTGCCGCCACGTAGGCCAGTTGCTCGCACCCCGGCCCCCTGTGTCCGTGCTCCATGGAGGAGGTGGGCCGCTTATGGCGGGATGCAGGCGTCCTGCGGGGCTCAAGGGACGGCGTGGGCGCTCCCCGGGCGAGAGAGGGCACCCGGGACCCGAGAGAGCACCCGGGAAAATGCCCCGCCCTGGCCCCCGTGGCTCCAGTGGCCTCCCTAGGCTCCTGCCGTGGGGCCTGGTCCCGCCCACCTGGGCCCAGGTTCTCCGCAGGTGAATGCCTTTTGCGGACAGCAAGGACCACAGGCCGCGGATGCCTTCACGGGGAGGGGGGTTCGAGCTCTGTGGGACCCGGGGTCCCAGCGGACACAGTCCCTTCTCGCGAAGTCCAGCCCAGACTTTAGAGAGTAGAAGCGTCTCGGTGCAGGTTTGCCGCCTCGGGGCAGGGTGGGGCCGTTTGAGCCAAGAAAGACTCTCAGCCCCCCAGGCAGGTCTCAGGCCCGAGTCCCCCCGGGAGACGGGGTCCCTGGGCGTGGGTCCGGCCCGCCCGGGCCCCTGCCCACCAGGCGCGGAACCCTGGCCCGCCCCTCATCGAGGCCCCGGGGCCCTAGTTCTTCCCTGGCACTCTGCCTCTGCCGGGGTGGGAGACGCGCTGGCAAGTGTGGTCCACGGGAAAAGGAACGGACCTCTGGGTGGCGGGCAGAGCTTCCAGTTCCACGGACAGGACCCCAGGGACTCTGTGAAGCGGGCCTGATATGTCCGGGGTGGGGCCCGTTGCCCCGAGGGAGGCTTCTGGTGGGGCTGCCTGCCCTCTGCCTGCCGGGTCCCGCGTCTTGGCCCGAAACCGGCCAGCGGCGGCTCTGACAAATGCCATCTCCTGGGGGCCTCCCCCCTGTTCCTCCATCCGTAAGGGGCGACCCCCTTACGGATGGAGGAACAGGGGGATCTTCGCAGTGGGGCGGTCGGGACGGAGGGGTCTGCGCGTCTCCAGCCACTTAGCCCAGTGACCCGCAGCCCGGCCCCAGAGTTCCAAGCTCCATGGAGGCAGGGGGCCTCTTATCACGGGAAGCAGGTGTCTCGCGGGGCTCCAGGGACGGCGTGGGCACTCTCTAGGCGAGAGAGGGTGCCCGTGCCCCGAGAGAGCCCCGGCGAGAGCCCGAGGCCTGGCCGCAGAGGCTGCCGTTGCCTCCCCCGGGCTCCTACCATGGGGCCTGGCCCTGCTCTCCCGAGGCCCTGGTTCGCCGCAGGTGAATGCCTTTTGCGGACGCCAAGGACAGGAGGCCGCCGATTCCCTCACAGAGGTGGGGGTTCGAGCTCTGGGGGACTGAGGTCGCAGCGGTCTCACTCCATTTTTGGGTGCTTCTGCACAGACTGGAGGGTTGAAGCGGCTGGGCCCAAGTCTGCCGCCTTGTGGCAGGGTGGGGGCGTTGCAGGCGAAGCAAGGCTCTTAGCCTCCCAGGCGGGGCACAGGCCAGACTCCCCACAGGAGAACAGGTCCGTGGACGAGGGTCCCGCCCGCCCGCCCGCCCGCCGGGACCCGCTCCACCTGGCGCGGAACCGTGGCCGGCCCCTCTTCCCGGCCCCAGGTCCCTAGTTCTTCCCTGGCACTCTGCCTCTGCGGGGGTGGGAGAGCTGCTGGGAAGTGTGGTCCACGGGAAAACGCACGGTCCTCTGGATGGCAGGGAGGGCTTCCGTTAACTCTGACACCAGCCCAGGGACCCTGTGAACCTGGCCTGATATCTCAAGGGGGGGCGGGGGGGGGGCACGTTGCCCGGAGGGATGCTTGCGGTGGGGGGGCCTGCTTGCGCCTGCGCGGCCCCGCCTCTTGGCCCGTAAACCACCCGGCCGCGGCTCGGACAAAAGCCATCTCCTGGGCGCCTCCCCCCTGTTCTTCCATCCGTAAAGGGGGACCCCTTTACGGATGGAAGAACAGGGGGATCTTCGCAGTGGCGGGGACGGGACGGAGGGGTCTGCGGGTTTGCCGCCACGTAGGCCAGTTGCTCGCACCCCGGCCCCCTGTGTCCGTGCTCCATGGAGGAGGTGGGCCGCTTATGGCGGGATGCAGGCGTCCTGCGGGGCTCAAGGGACGGCGTGGGCGCTCCCCGGGCGAGAGAGGGCACCCGGGACCCGAGAGAGCACCCGGGAAAATGCCCCGCCCTGGCCCCCGTGGCTCCAGTGGCCTCCCTAGGCTCCTGCCGTGGGGCCTGGTCCCGCCCACCTGGGCCCAGGTTCTCCGCAGGTGAATGCCTTTTGCGGACAGCAAGGACCACAGGCCGCGGATGCCTTCACGGGGAGGGGGGTTCGAGCTCTGTGGGACCCGGGTCCCAGCGGACACAGTCCCTTCTCGCGAAGTCCAGCCCAGACTTTAGAGAGTAGAAGCGTCTCGGTGCAGGTTTGCCGCCTCGGGGCAGGGTGGGGCCGTTTGAGCCAAGAAAGACTCTCAGCCCCCCAGGCAGGTCTCAGGCCCGAGTCCCCCCGGGAGACGGGGTCCCTGGGCGTGGGTCCGGCCCGCCCGGGCCCCTGCCCACCAGGCGCGGAACCCTGGCCCGCCCCTCATCGAGGCCCCGGGGCCCTAGTTCTTCCCTGGCACTCTGCCTCTGCCGGGGTGGGAGACGCGCTGGCAAGTGTGGTCCACGGGAAAAGGAACGGACCTCTGGGTGGCGGGCAGAGCTTCCAGTTCCACGGACAGGACCCCAGGGACTCTGTGAAGCGGGCCTGATATGTCCGGGGTGGGGCCCGTTGCCCCGAGGGAGGCTTCTGGTGGGGCTGCCTGCCCTCTGCCTGCCGGGTCCCGCGTCTTGGCCCGAAACCGGCCAGCGGCGGCTCTGACAAATGCCATCTCCTGGGGGCCTCCCCCCTGTTCCTCCATCCGTAAGGGGCGACCCCCTTACGGATGGAGGAACAGGGGGATCTTCGCAGTGGGGCGGTCGGGACGGAGGGGTCTGCGCGTCTCCAGCCACTTAGCCCAGTGACCCGCAGCCCGGCCCCAGAGTTCCAAGCTCCATGGAGGCAGGGGGCCTCTTATCACGGGAAGCAGGTGTCTCGCGGGGCTCCAGGGACGGCGTGGGCACTCTCTAGGCGAGAGAGGGTGCCCGTGCCCCGAGAGAGCCCCGGCGAGAGCCCGAGGCCTGGCCGCAGAGGCTGCCGTTGCCTCCCCCGGGCTCCTACCATGGGGCCTGGCCCTGCTCTCCCGAGGCCCTGGTTCGCCGCAGGTGAATGCCTCTTGCGGACGCCAAGGACAGGAGGCCGCCGATTCCCTCACAGAGGTGGGGGTTCGAGCTCTGGGGGACTGAGGTCGCAGCGGTCTCACTCCATTTTTGGGTGCTTCTGCACAGACTGGAGGGTTGAAGCGGCTGGGCCCAAGTCTGCCGCCTTGTGGCAGGGTGGGGGCGTTGCAGGCGAAGCAAGGCTCTTAGCCTCCCAGGCGGGGCACAGGCCAGACTCCCCACAGGAGAACAGGTCCGTGGACGAGGGTCCCGCCCGCCCGCCCGCCCGCCGGGACCCGCTCCACCTGGCGCGGAACCGTGGCCGGCCCCTCTTCCCGGCCCCAGGTCCCTAGTTCTTCCCTGGCACTCTGCCTCTGCGGGGGTGGGAGAGCTGCTGGGAAGTGTGGTCCACGGGAAAACGCACGGTCCTCTGGATGGCAGGGAGGGCTTCCGTTAACTCTGACACCAGCCCAGGGACCCTGTGAACCTGGCCTGATATCTCAAGGGGGGGCGGGGGGGGGCACGTTGCCCGGAGGGATGCTTGCGGGGGGGGGGGGGCATGCTTGCGCCTGCGCGGCCCCGCCTCTTGGCCCGTAAACCACCCGGCCGCGGCTCGGACAAAAGCCATCTCCTGGGCGCCTCCCCCCTGTTCTTCCATCCGTAAAGGGGGACCCCTTTACGGATGGAAGAACAGGGGGATCTTCGCAGTGGCGGGGACGGGACGGAGGGGTCTGCGGGTTTGCCGCCACGTGGGCCAGTTGCTCGCACCCCGGCCCCCTGTGTCCGTGCTCCATGGAGGAGGTGGGCCGCTTATGGCGGGATGCAGGCGTCCTGCGGGGCTCAAGGGACGGCGTGGGCGCTCCCCGGGCGAGAGAGGGCACCCGGGACCCGAGAGAGCACCCGGGAAAATGCCCCGCCCTGGCCCCCGTGGCTCCAGTGGCCTCCCTAGGCTCCTGCCGTGGGGCCTGGTCCCGCCCACCTGGGCCCAGGTTCTCCGCAGGTGAATGCCTTTTGCGGACAGCAAGGACCACAGGCCGCGGATGCCTTCACGGGGAGGGGGGTTCGAGCTCTGTGGGACCCGGGTCCCAGCGGACACAGTCCCTTCTCGCGAAGTCCAGCCCAGACTTTAGAGAGTAGAAGCGTCTCGGTGCAGGTTTGCCGCCTCGGGGCAGGGTGGGGCCGTTTGAGCCAAGAAAGACTCTCAGCCCCCCAGGCAGGTCTCAGGCCCGAGTCCCCCCGGGAGACGGGGTCCCTGGGCGTGGGTCCGGCCCGCCCGGGCCCCTGCCCACCAGGCGCGGAACCCTGGCCCGCCCCTCATCGAGGCCCCGGGGCCCTAGTTCTTCCCTGGCACTCTGCCTCTGCCGGGGTGGGAGACGCGCTGGCAAGTGTGGTCCACGGGAAAAGGAACGGACCTCTGGGTGGCGGGCAGAGCTTCCAGTTCCACGGACAGGACCCCAGGGACTCTGTGAAGCGGGCCTGATATGTCCGGGGTGGGGCCCGTTGCCCCGAGGGAGGCTTCTGGTGGGGCTGCCTGCCCTCTGCCTGCCGGGTCCCGCGTCTTGGCCCGAAACCGGCCAGCGGCGGCTCTGACAAATGCCATCTCCTGGGGGCCTCCCCCCTGTTCCTCCATCCGTAAGGGGCGACCCCCTTACGGATGGAGGAACAGGGGGATCTTCGCAGTGGGGCGGTCGGGACGGAGGGGTCTGCGCGTCTCCAGCCACTTAGCCCAGTGACCCGCAGCCCGGCCCCAGAGTTCCAAGCTCCATGGAGGCAGGGGGCCTCTTATCACGGGAAGCAGGTGTCTCGCGGGGCTCCAGGGACGGCGTGGGCACTCTCTAGGCGAGAGAGGGTGCCCGTGCCCCGAGAGAGCCCCGGCGAGAGCCCGAGGCCTGGCCGCAGAGGCTGCCGTTGCCTCCCCCGGGCTCCTACCATGGGGCCTGGCCCTGCTCTCCCGAGGCCCTGGTTCGCCGCAGGTGAATGCCTCTTGCGGACGCCAAGGACAGGAGGCCGCCGATTCCCTCACAGAGGTGGGGGTTCGAGCTCTGGGGGACTGAGGTCGCAGCGGTCTCACTCCATTTTTGGGTGCTTCTGCACAGACTGGAGGGTTGAAGCGGCTGGGCCCAAGTCTGCCGCCTTGTGGCAGGGTGGGGGCGTTGCAGGCGAAGCAAGGCTCTTAGCCTCCCAGGCGGGGCACAGGCCAGACTCCCCACAGGAGAACAGGTCCGTGGACGAGGGTCCCGCCCGCCCGCCCGCCCGCCGGGACCCGCTCCACCTGGCGCGGAACCGTGGCCGGCCCCTCTTCCCGGCCCCAGGTCCCTAGTTCTTCCCTGGCACTCTGCCTCTGCGGGGGTGGGAGAGCTGCTGGGAAGTGTGGTCCACGGGAAAACGCACGGTCCTCTGGATGGCAGGGAGGGCTTCCGTTAACTCTGACACCAGCCCAGGGACCCTGTGAACCTGGCCTGATATCTCAAGGGGGGGCGGGGGGGGCACGTTGCCCGGAGGGATGCTTGCGGGGGGGGGGGGCATGCTTGCGCCTGCGCGGCCCCGCCTCTTGGCCCGTAAACCACCCGGCCGCGGCTCGGACAAAAGCCATCTCCTGGGCGCCTCCCCCCTGTTCTTCCATCCGTAAAGGGGGACCCCTTTACGGATGGAAGAACAGGGGGATCTTCGCAGTGGCGGGGACGGGACGGAGGGGTCTGCGGGTTTGCCGCCACGTGGGCCAGTTGCTCGCACCCCGGCCCCCTGTGTCCGTGCTCCATGGAGGAGGTGGGCCGCTTATGGCGGGATGCAGGCGTCCTGCGGGGCTCAAGGGACGGCGTGGGCGCTCCCCGGGCGAGAGAGGGCACCCGGGACCCGAGAGAGCACCCGGGAAAATGCCCCGCCCTGGCCCCCGTGGCTCCAGTGGCCTCCCTAGGCTCCTGCCGTGGGGCCTGGTCCCGCCCACCTGGGCCCAGGTTCTCCGCAGGTGAATGCCTTTTGCGGACAGCAAGGACCACAGGCCGCGGATGCCTTCACGGGGAGGGGGGTTCGAGCTCTGTGGGACCCGGGTCCCAGCGGACACAGTCCCTTCTCGCGAAGTCCAGCCCAGACTTTAGAGAGTAGAAGCGTCTCGGTGCAGGTTTGCCGCCTCGGGGCAGGGTGGGGCCGTTTGAGCCAAGAAAGACTCTCAGCCCCCCAGGCAGGTCTCAGGCCCGAGTCCCCCCGGGAGACGGGGTCCCTGGGCGTGGGTCCGGCCCGCCCGGGCCCCTGCCCACCAGGCGCGGAACCCTGGCCCGCCCCTCATCGAGGCCCCGGGGCCCTAGTTCTTCCCTGGCACTCTGCCTCTGCCGGGGTGGGAGACGCGCTGGCAAGTGTGGTCCACGGGAAAAGGAACGGACCTCTGGGTGGCGGGCAGAGCTTCCAGTTCCACGGACAGGACCCCAGGGACTCTGTGAAGCGGGCCTGATATGTCCGGGGTGGGGCCCGTTGCCCCGAGGGAGGCTTCTGGTGGGGCTGCCTGCCCTCTGCCTGCCGGGTCCCGCGTCTTGGCCCGAAACCGGCCAGCGGCGGCTCTGACAAATGCCATCTCCTGGGGGCCTCCCCCCTGTTCCTCCATCCGTAAGGGGCGACCCCCTTACGGATGGAGGAACAGGGGGATCTTCGCAGTGGGGCGGTCGGGACGGAGGGGTCTGCGCGTCTCCAGCCACTTAGCCCAGTGACCCGCAGCCCGGCCCCAGAGTTCCAAGCTCCATGGAGGCAGGGGGCCTCTTATCACGGGAAGCAGGTGTCTCGCGGGGCTCCAGGGACGGCGTGGGCACTCTCTAGGCGAGAGAGGGTGCCCGTGCCCCGAGAGAGCCCCGGCGAGAGCCCGAGGCCTGGCCGCAGAGGCTGCCGTTGCCTCCCCCGGGCTCCTACCATGGGGCCTGGCCCTGCTCTCCCGAGGCCCTGGTTCGCCGCAGGTGAATGCCTTTTGCGGACGCCAAGGACAGGAGGCCGCCGATTCCCTCACAGAGGTGGGGGTTCGAGCTCTGGGGGACTGAGGTCGCAGCGGTCTCACTCCATTTTTGGGTGCTTCTGCACAGACTGGAGGGTTGAAGCGGCTGGGCCCAAGTCTGCCGCCTTGTGGCAGGGTGGGGGCGTTGCAGGCGAAGCAAGGCTCTTAGCCTCCCAGGCGGGGCACAGGCCAGACTCCCCACAGGAGAACAGGTCCGTGGACGAGGGTCCCGCCCGCCCGCCCGCCCGCCGGGACCCGCTCCACCTGGCGCGGAACCGTGGCCGGCCCCTCTTCCCGGCCCCAGGTCCCTAGTTCTTCCCTGGCACTCTGCCTCTGCGGGGGTGGGAGAGCTGCTGGGAAGTGTGGTCCACGGGAAAACGCACGGTCCTCTGGATGGCAGGGAGGGCTTCCGTTAACTCTGACACCAGCCCAGGGACCCTGTGAACCTGGCCTGATATCTCAAGGGGGGGCGGGGGGGGGCACGTTGCCCGGAGGGATGCTTGCGGTGGGGGGGCCTGCTTGCGCCTGCGCGGCCCCGCCTCTTGGCCCGTAAACCACCCGGCCACGGCTCGGACAAAAGCCATCTCCTGGGCGCCTCCCCCCTGTTCTTCCATCCGTAAAGGGGGACCCCTTTACGGATGGAAGAACAGGGGGATCTTCGCAGTGGCGGGGACGGGACGGAGGGGTCTGCGGGTTTGCCGCCACGTAGGCCAGTTGCTCGCACCCCGGCCCCCTGTGTCCGTGCTCCATGGAGGAGGTGGGCCGCTTATGGCGGGATGCAGGCGTCCTGCGGGGCTCAAGGGACGGCGTGGGCGCTCCCCGGGCGAGAGAGGGCACCCGGGACCCGAGAGAGCACCCGGGAAAATGCCCCGCCCTGGCCCCCGTGGCTCCAGTGGCCTCCCTAGGCTCCTGCCGTGGGGCCTGGTCCCGCCCACCTGGGCCCAGGTTCTCCGCAGGTGAATGCCTTTTGCGGACAGCAAGGACCACAGGCCGCGGATGCCTTCACGGGGAGGGGGGTTCGAGCTCTGTGGGACCCGGGTCCCAGCGGACACAGTCCCTTCTCGCGAAGTCCAGCCCAGACTTTAGAGAGTAGAAGCGTCTCGGTGCAGGTTTGCCGCCTCGGGGCAGGGTGGGGCCGTTTGAGCCAAGAAAGACTCTCAGCCCCCCAGGCAGGTCTCAGGCCCGAGTCCCCCCGGGAGACGGGGTCCCTGGGCGTGGGTCCGGCCCGCCCGGGCCCCTGCCCACCAGGCGCGGAACCCTGGCCCGCCCCTCATCGAGGCCCCGGGGCCCTAGTTCTTCCCTGGCACTCTGCCTCTGCCGGGGTGGGAGACGCGCTGGCAAGTGTGGTCCACGGGAAAAGGAACGGACCTCTGGGTGGCGGGCAGAGCTTCCAGTTCCACGGACAGGACCCCAGGGACTCTGTGAAGCGGGCCTGATATGTCCGGGGTGGGGCCCGTTGCCCCGAGGGAGGCTTCTGGTGGGGCTGCCTGCCCTCTGCCTGCCGGGTCCCGCGTCTTGGCCCGAAACCGGCCAGCGGCGGCTCTGACAAATGCCATCTCCTGGGGGCCTCCCCCCTGTTCCTCCATCCGTAAGGGGCGACCCCCTTACGGATGGAGGAACAGGGGGATCTTCGCAGTGGGGCGGTCGGGACGGAGGGGTCTGCGCGTCTCCAGCCACTTAGCCCAGTGACCCGCAGCCCGGCCCCAGAGTTCCAAGCTCCATGGAGGCAGGGGGCCTCTTATCACGGGAAGCAGGTGTCTCGCGGGGCTCCAGGGACGGCGTGGGCACTCTCTAGGCGAGAGAGGGTGCCCGTGCCCCGAGAGAGCCCCGGCGAGAGCCCGAGGCCTGGCCGCAGAGGCTGCCGTTGCCTCCCCCGGGCTCCTACCATGGGGCCTGGCCCTGCTCTCCCGAGGCCCTGGTTCGCCGCAGGTGAATGCCTCTTGCGGACGCCAAGGACAGGAGGCCGCCGATTCCCTCACAGAGGTGGGGGTTCGAGCTCTGGGGGACTGAGGTCGCAGCGGTCTCACTCCATTTTTGGGTGCTTCTGCACAGACTGGAGGGTTGAAGCGGCTGGGCCCAAGTCTGCCGCCTTGTGGCAGGGTGGGGGCGTTGCAGGCGAAGCAAGGCTCTTAGCCTCCCAGGCGGGGCACAGGCCAGACTCCCCACAGGAGAACAGGTCCGTGGACGAGGGTCCCGCCCGCCCGCCCGCCCGCCGGGACCCGCTCCACCTGGCGCGGAACCGTGGCCGGCCCCTCTTCCCGGCCCCAGGTCCCTAGTTCTTCCCTGGCACTCTGCCTCTGCGGGGGTGGGAGAGCTGCTGGGAAGTGTGGTCCACGGGAAAACGCACGGTCCTCTGGATGGCAGGGAGGGCTTCCGTTAACTCTGACACCAGCCCAGGGACCCTGTGAACCTGGCCTGATATCTCAAGGGGGGGCGGGGGGGGCACGTTGCCCGGAGGGATGCTTGCGGGGGGGGGGGGCATGCTTGCGCCTGCGCGGCCCCGCCTCTTGGCCCGTAAACCACCCGGCCGCGGCTCGGACAAAAGCCATCTCCTGGGCGCCTCCCCCCTGTTCTTCCATCCGTAAAGGGGGACCCCTTTACGGATGGAAGAACAGGGGGATCTTCGCAGTGGCGGGGACGGGACGGAGGGGTCTGCGGGTTTGCCGCCACGTGGGCCAGTTGCTCGCACCCCGGCCCCCTGTGTCCGTGCTCCATGGAGGAGGTGGGCCGCTTATG
The DNA here is from genome assembly GCF_022682495.2 of Desmodus rotundus. Lineage (NCBI taxonomy): Eukaryota > Metazoa > Chordata > Mammalia > Chiroptera > Phyllostomidae > Desmodus > Desmodus rotundus. Next base: position 53,619 of record NW_026527304.1, on the reverse strand, counting down.
GCGGGATGCAGGCGTCCTGCGGGGCTCAAGGGACGGCGGACGGCGTGGGCACTCCCCGGGCGAGAGAGGGCACCCGGGACCCGAGAGAGCACCCGGGAAAATGCCCCGCCCTGGCCCCCGTGGCTCCAGTGGCCTCCCTAGGCTCCTGCCGTGGGGCCTGGTCCCGCTCACCTGGGCCCAGGTTCTCCGCAGGTGAATGCCTTTTGCGGACAGCAAGGACCACAGGCCGCGGATGCCTTCACGGGGAGGGGGGTTCGAGCTCTGTGGGACCCGGGTCCCAGCGGACACAGTCCCTTCTCGCGAAGTCCAGCCCAGACTTTAGAGAGTAGAAGCGTCTCGGTGCAGGTTTGCCGCCTCGGGGCAGGGTGGGGCCGTTTGAGCCAAGAAAGACTCTCAGCCCCCCAGGCAGGTCTCAGGCCCGAGTCCCCCCGGGAGACGGGGTCCCTGGGCGTGGGTCCGGCCCGCCCGGGCCCCTGCCCACCAGGCGCGGAACCCTGGCCCGCCCCTCATCGAGGCCCCGGGGCCCTAGTTCTTCCCTGGCACTCTGCCTCTGCCGGGGTGGGAGACGCGCTGGCAAGTGTGGTCCACGGGAAAAGGAACGGACCTCTGGGTGGCGGGCAGAGCTTCCAGTTCCACGGACAGGACCCCAGGGACTCTGTGAAGCGGGCCTGATATGTCCGGGGTGGGGCCCGTTGCCCCGAGGGAGGCTTCTGGTGGGGCTGCCTGCCCTCTGCCTGCCGGGTCCCGCGTCTTGGCCCGAAACCGGCCAGCGGCGGCTCTGACAAATGCCATCTCCTGGGGGCCTCCCCCCTGTTCCTCCATCCGTAAGGGGCGACCCCCTTACGGATGGAGGAACAGGGGGATCTTCGCAGTGGGGCGGTCGGGACGGAGGGGTCTGCGCGTCTCCAGCCACTTAGCCCAGTGACCCGCAGCCCGGCCCCAGAGTTCCAAGCTCCATGGAGGCAGGGGGCCTCTTATCACGGGAAGCAGGTGTCTCGCGGGGCTCCAGGGACGGCGTGGGCACTCTCTAGGCGAGAGAGGGTGCCCGTGCCCCGAGAGAGCCCCGGCGAGAGCCCGAGGCCTGGCCGCAGAGGCTGCCGTTGCCTCCCCCGGGCTCCTACCATGGGGCCTGGCCCTGCTCTCCCGAGGCCCTGGTTCGCCGCAGGTGAATGCCTTTTGCGGACGCCAAGGACAGGAGGCCGCCGATTCCCTCACAGAGGTGGGGGTTCGAGCTCTGGGGGACTGAGGTCGCAGCGGTCTCACTCCATTTTTGGGTGCTTCTGCACAGACTGGAGGGTTGAAGCGGCTGGGCCCAAGTCTGCCGCCTTGTGGCAGGGTGGGGGCGTTGCAGGCGAAGCAAGGCTCTTAGCCTCCCAGGCGGGGCACAGGCCAGACTCCCCACAGGAGAACAGGTCCGTGGACGAGGGTCCCGCCCGCCCGCCCGCCCGCCGGGACCCGCTCCACCTGGCGCGGAACCGTGGCCGGCCCCTCTTCCCGGCCCCAGGTCCCTAGTTCTTCCCTGGCACTCTGCCTCTGCGGGGGTGGGAGAGCTGCTGGGAAGTGTGGTCCACGGGAAAACGCACGGTCCTCTGGATGGCAGGGAGGGCTTCCGTTAACTCTGACACCAGCCCAGGGACCCTGTGAACCTGGCCTGATATCTCAAGGGGGGGCGGGGGGGGGCACGTTGCCCGGAGGGATGCTTGCGGTGGGGGGGCCTGCTTGCGCCTGCGCGGCCCCGCCTCTTGGCCCGTAAACCACCCGGCCGCGGCTCGGACAAAAGCCATCTCCTGGGCGCCTCCCCCCTGTTCTTCCATCCGTAAAGGGGGACCCCTTTACGGATGGAAGAACAGGGGGATCTTCGCAGTGGCGGGGACGGGACGGAGGGGTCTGCGGGTTTGCCGCCACGTAGGCCAGTTGCTCGCACCCCGGCCCCCTGTGTCCGTGCTCCATGGAGGAGGTGGGCCGCTTATGGCGGGATGCAGGCGTCCTGCGGGGCTCAAGGGACGGCGTGGGCGCTCCCCGGGCGAGAGAGGGCACCCGGGACCCGAGAGAGCACCCGGGAAAATGCCCCGCCCTGGCCCCCGTGGCTCCAGTGGCCTCCCTAGGCTCCTGCCGTGGGGCCTGGTCCCGCCCACCTGGGCCCAGGTTCTCCGCAGGTGAATGCCTTTTGCGGACAGCAAGGACCACAGGCCGCGGATGCCTTCACGGGGAGGGGGGTTCGAGCTCTGTGGGACCCGGGTCCCAGCGGACACAGTCCCTTCTCGCGAAGTCCAGCCCAGACTTTAGAGAGTAGAAGCGTCTCGGTGCAGGTTTGCCGCCTCGGGGCAGGGTGGGGCCGTTTGAGCCAAGAAAGACTCTCAGCCCCCCAGGCAGGTCTCAGGCCCGAGTCCCCCCGGGAGACGGGGTCCCTGGGCGTGGGTCCGGCCCGCCCGGGCCCCTGCCCACCAGGCGCGGAACCCTGGCCCGCCCCTCATCGAGGCCCCGGGGCCCTAGTTCTTCCCTGGCACTCTGCCTCTGCCGGGGTGGGAGACGCGCTGGCAAGTGTGGTCCACGGGAAAAGGAACGGACCTCTGGGTGGCGGGCAGAGCTTCCAGTTCCACGGACAGGACCCCAGGGACTCTGTGAAGCGGGCCTGATATGTCCGGGGTGGGGCCCGTTGCCCCGAGGGAGGCTTCTGGTGGGGCTGCCTGCCCTCTGCCTGCCGGGTCCCGCGTCTTGGCCCGAAACCGGCCAGCGGCGGCTCTGACAAATGCCATCTCCTGGGGGCCTCCCCCCTGTTCCTCCATCCGTAAGGGGCGACCCCCTTACGGATGGAGGAACAGGGGGATCTTCGCAGTGGGGCGGTCGGGACGGAGGGGTCTGCGCGTCTCCAGCCACTTAGCCCAGTGACCCGCAGCCCGGCCCCAGAGTTCCAAGCTCCATGGAGGCAGGGGGCCTCTTATCACGGGAAGCAGGTGTCTCGCGGGGCTCCAGGGACGGCGTGGGCACTCTCTAGGCGAGAGAGGGTGCCCGTGCCCCGAGAGAGCCCCGGCGAGAGCCCGAGGCCTGGCCGCAGAGGCTGCCGTTGCCTCCCCCGGGCTCCTACCATGGGGCCTGGCCCTGCTCTCCCGAGGCCCTGGTTCGCCGCAGGTGAATGCCTCTTGCGGACGCCAAGGACAGGAGGCCGCCGATTCCCTCACAGAGGTGGGGGTTCGAGCTCTGGGGGACTGAGGTCGCAGCGGTCTCACTCCATTTTTGGGTGCTTCTGCACAGACTGGAGGGTTGAAGCGGCGGGGCCCAAGTCTGCCGCCTTGTGGCAGGGTGGGGGCGTTGCAGGCGAAGCAAGGCTCTCAGCCTCCCAGGCGGGGCACAGGCCAGACTCCCCACAGGAGAACAGGTCCGTGGACGAGGGTCCCGCCCGCCCGCCCGCCCGCCCGCCGGGACCCGCTCCACCTGGCGCGGAACCGTGGCCGGCCCCTCTTCCCGGCCCCAGGTCCCTAGTTCTTCCCTGGCACTCTGCCTCTGCGGGGGTGGGAGAGCTGCTGGGAAGTGTGGTCCACGGGAAAACGCACGGTCCTCTGGATGGCAGGGAGGGCTTCCGTTAACTCTGACACCAGCCCAGGGACCCTGTGAACCTGGCCTGATATCTCAAGGGGGGGCGGGGGGGGGCACGTTGCCCGGAGGGATGCTTGTGGTGGGGGGGCCTGCTTGCGCCTGCGCGGCCCCGCCTCTTGGCCCGTAAACCACCCGGCCGCGGCTCGGACAAAAGCCATCTCCTGGGCGCCTCCCCCCTGTTCTTCCATCCGTAAAGGGGGACCCCTTTACGGATGGAAGAACAGGGGGATCTTCGCAGTGGCGGGGACGGGACGGAGGGGTCTGCGGGTTTGCCGCCACGTAGGCCAGTTGCTCGCACCCCGGCCCCCTGAGTCCGTGCTCCATGGAGGAGGTGGGCCGCTTATGGCGGGATGCAGGCGTCCTGCGGGGCTCAAGGGACGGCGTGGGCGCTCCCCGGGCGAGAGAGGGCACCCGGGACCCGAGAGAGCACCCGGGAAAATGCCCCGCCCTGGCCCCCGTGGCTCCAGTGGCCTCCCTAGGCTCCTGCCGTGGGGCCTGGTCCCGCTCACCTGGGCCCAGGTTCTCCGCAGGTGAATGCCTTTTGCGGACAGCAAGGACCACAGGCCGCGGATGCCTTCACGGGGAGGGGGGTTCGAGCTCTGTGGGACCCGGGTCCCAGCGGACACAGTCCCTTCTCGCGAAGTCCAGCCCAGACTTTAGAGAGTAGAAGCGTCTCGGTGCAGGTTTGCCGCCTCGGGGCAGGGTGGGGCCGTTTGAGCCAAGAAAGACTCTCAGCCCCCCAGGCAGGTCTCAGGCCCGAGTCCCCCCGGGAGACGGGGTCCCTGGGCGTGGGTCCGGCCCGCCCGGGCCCCTGCCCACCAGGCGCGGAACCCTGGCCCGCCCCTCATCGAGGCCCCGGGGCCCTAGTTCTTCCCCGGCACTCTGCCTCTGCCGGGGTGGGAGACGCGCTGGCAAGTGTGGTCCACGGGAAAAGGAACGGACCTCTGGGTGGCGGGCAGAGCTTCCAGTTCCACGGACAGGACCCCAGGGACTCTGTGAAGCAGGCCTGATATGTCCAGGGTGGGGCCCGTTGCCCCGAGGGAGGCTTCTGGTGGGGCTGCCTGCCCTCTGCCTGCCGGGTCCCGCGTCTTGGCCCGAAACCGGCCAGCGGCGGCTCTGACAAATGCCATCTCCTGGGGGCCTCCCCCCTGTTCCTCCATCCGTAAGGGGCGACCCCCTTACGGATGGAGGAACAGGGGGATCTTCGCAGTGGGGCGGTCGGGACGGAGGGGTCTGCGCGTCTCCAGCCACTTAGCCCAGTGACCCGCAGCCCGGCCCCAGAGTTCCAAGCTCCATGGAGGCAGGGGGCCTCTTATCACGGGAAGCAGGTGTCTCGCGGGGCTCCAGGGACGGCGTGGGCACTCTCTAGGCGAGAGAGGGTGCCCGTGCCCCGAGAGAGCCCCGGCGAGAGCCCGAGGCCTGGCCGCAGAGGCTGCCGTTGCCTCCCCCGGGCTCCTACCATGGGGCCTGGCCCTGCTCTCCCGAGGCCCTGGTTCGCCGCAGGTGAATGCCTTTTGCGGACGCCAAGGACAGGAGGCCGCCGATTCCCTCACAGAGGTGGGGGTTCGAGCTCTGGGGGACTGAGGTCGCAGCGGTCTCACTCCATTTTTGGGTGCTTCTGCACAGACTGGAGGGTTGAAGCGGCTGGGCCCAAGTCTGCCGCCTTGTGGCAGGGTGGGGGCGTTGCAGGCGAAGCAAGGCTCTTAGCCTCCCAGGCGGGGCACAGGCCAGACTCCCCACAGGAGAACAGGTCCGTGGACGAGGGTCCCGCCCGCCCGCCCGCCCGCCGGGACCCGCTCCACCTGGCGCGGAACCGTGGCCGGCCCCTCTTCCCGGCCCCAGGTCCCTAGTTCTTCCCTGGCACTCTGCCTCTGCGGGGGTGGGAGAGCTGCTGGGAAGTGTGGTCCACGGGAAAACGCACGGTCCTCTGGATGGCAGGGAGGGCTTCCGTTAACTCTGACACCAGCCCAGGGACCCTGTGAACCTGGCCTGATATCTCAAGGGGGGGCGGGGGGGGCACGTTGCCCGGAGGGATGCTTGCGGGGGGGGGGGGGCCTGCTTGCGCCTGCGCGGCCCCGCCTCTTGGCCCGTAAACCACCCGGCCGCGGCTCGGACAAAAGCCATCTCCTGGGCGCCTCCCCCCTGTTCTTCCATCCGTAAAGGGGGACCCCTTTACGGATGGAAGAACAGGGGGATCTTCGCAGTGGCGGCGACGGGACGGAGGGGTCTGCGGGTTTGCCGCCACGAGGGCCAGTTGCTCGCACCCCGGCCCCCTGTGTCCGTGCTCCATGGAGGAGGTGGGCCGCTTATGGCGGGATGCAGGCGTCCTGCGGGGCTCAAGGGACGGCGTGGGCACTCCCCGGGCGAGAGAGGGCACCCGGGACCCGAGAGAGCACCCGGGAAAATGCCCCGCCCTGGCCCCCGTGGCTCCAGTGGCCTCCCTAGGCTCCTGCCGTGGGGCCTGGTCCCGCTCACCTGGGCCCAGGTTCTCCGCAGGTGAATGCCTTTTGCGGACAGCAAGGACCACAGGCCGCGGATGCCTTCACGGGGAGGGGGGTTCGAGCTCTGTGGGACCCGGGTCCCAGCGGACACAGTCCCTTCTCGCGAAGTCCAGCCCAGACTTTAGAGAGTAGAAGCGTCTCGGTGCAGGTTTGCCGCCTCGGGGCAGGGTGGGGCCGTTTGAGCCAAGAAAGACTCTCAGCCCCCCAGGCAGGTCTCAGGCCCGAGTCCCCCCGGGAGACGGGGTCCCTGGGCGTGGGTCCGGCCCGCCCGGGCCCCTGCCCACCAGGCGCGGAACCCTGGCCCGCCCCTCATCGAGGCCCCGGGGCCCTAGTTCTTCCCTGGCACTCTGCCTCTGCCGGGGTGGGAGACGCGCTGGCAAGTGTGGTCCACGGGAAAAGGAACGGACCTCTGGGTGGCGGGCAGAGCTTCCAGTTCCACGGACAGGACCCCAGGGACTCTGTGAAGCGGGCCTGATATGTCCGGGGTGGGGCCCGTTGCCCCGAGGGAGGCTTCTGGTGGGGCTGCCTGCCCTCTGCCTGCCGGGTCCCGCGTCTTGGCCCGAAACCGGCCAGCGGCGGCTCTGACAAATGCCATCTCCTGGGGGCCTCCCCCCTGTTCCTCCATCCGTAAGGGGCGACCCCCTTACGGATGGAGGAACAGGGGGATCTTCGCAGTGGGGCGGTCGGGACGGAGGGGTGGGTCTGCGCGTCTCCAGCCACTTAGCCCAGTGACCCGCAGCCCGGCCCCAGAGTTCCAAGCTCCATGGAGGCAGGGGGCCTCTTATCACGGGAAGCAGGTGTCTCGCGGGGCTCCAGGGACGGCGTGGGCACTCTCTAGGCGAGAGAGGGTGCCCGTGCCCCGAGAGAGCCCCGGCGAGAGCCCGAGGCCTGGCCGCAGAGGCTGCCGTTGCCTCCCCCGGGCTCCTACCATGGGGCCTGGCCCTGCTCTCCCGAGGCCCTGGTTCGCCGCAGGTGAATGCCTCTTGCGGACGCCAAGGACAGGAGGCCGCCGATTCCCTCACAGAGGTGGGGGTTCGAGCTCTGGGGGACTGAGGTCGCAGCGGTCTCACTCCATTTTGGGGTGCTTCTGCACAGACTGGAGGGTTGAAGCGGCTGGGCCCAAGTCTGCCGCCTTGTGGCAGGGTGGGGGCGTTGCAGGCGAAGCAAGGCTCTTAGCCTCCCAGGCGGGGCACAGGCCAGACTCCCCACAGGAGAACAGGTCCGTGGACGAGGGTCCCGCCCGCCCGCCCGCCCGCCGGGACCCGCTCCACCTGGCGCGGAACCGTGGCCGGCCCCTCTTCCCGGCCCCAGGTCCCTAGTTCTTCCCTGGCACTCTGCCTCTGCGGGGGTGGGAGAGCTGCTGGGAAGTGTGGTCCACGGGAAAACGCACGGTCCTCTGGATGGCAGGGAGGGCTTCCGTTAACTCTGACACCAGCCCAGGGACCCTGTGAACCTGGCCTGATATCTCAAGGGGGGGCGGGGGGGGCACGTTGCCCGGAGGGATGCTTGCGGGGGGGGGGGGCCTGCTTGCGCCTGCGCGGCCCCGCCTCTTGGCCCGTAAACCACCCGGCCGCGGCTCGGACAAAAGCCATCTCCTGGGCGCCTCCCCCCTGTTCTTCCATCCGTAAAGGGGGACCCCTTTACGGATGGAAGAACAGGGGGATCTTCGCAGTGGCGGGGACGGGACGGAGGGGTCTGCGGGTTTGCCGCCACGAGGGCCAGTTGCTCGCACCCCGGCCCCCTGTGTCCGTGCTCCATGGAGGAGGTGGGCCGCTTATGGCGGGATGCAGGCGTCCTGCGGGGCTCAAGGGACGGCGTGGGCACTCCCCGGGCGAGAGAGGGCACCCGGGACCCGAGAGAGCACCCGGGAAAATGCCCCGCCCTGGCCCCCGTGGCTCCAGTGGCCTCCCTAGGCTCCTGCCGTGGGGCCTGGTCCCGCTCACCTGGGCCCAGGTTCTCCGCAGGTGAATGCCTTTTGCGGACAGCAAGGACCACAGGCCGCGGATGCCTTCACGGGGAGGGGGGTTCGAGCTCTGTGGGACCCGGGTCCCAGCGGACACAGTCCCTTCTCGCGAAGTCCAGCCCAGACTTTAGAGAGTAGAAGCGTCTCGGTGCAGGTTTGCCGCCTCGGGGCAGGGTGGGGCCGTTTGAGCCAAGAAAGACTCTCAGCCCCCCAGGCAGGTCTCAGGCCCGAGTCCCCCCGGGAGACGGGGTCCCTGGGCGTGGGTCCGGCCCGCCCGGGCCCCTGCCCACCAGGCGCGGAACCCTGGCCCGCCCCTCATCGAGGCCCCGGGGCCCTAGTTCTTCCCTGGCACTCTGCCTCTGCCGGGGTGGGAGACGCGCTGGCAAGTGTGGTCCACGGGAAAAGGAACGGACCTCTGGGTGGCGGGCAGAGCTTCCAGTTCCACGGACAGGACCCCAGGGACTCTGTGAAGCGGGCCTGATATGTCCGGGGTGGGGCCCGTTGCCCCGAGGGAGGCTTCTGGTGGGGCTGCCTGCCCTCTGCCTGCCGGGTCCCGCGTCTTGGCCCGAAACCGGCCAGCGGCGGCTCTGACAAATGCCATCTCCTGGGGGCCTCCCCCCTGTTCCTCCATCCGTAAGGGGCGACCCCCTTACGGATGGAGGAACAGGGGGATCTTCGCAGTGGGGCGGTCGGGACGGAGGGGTCTGCGCGTCTCCAGCCACTTAGCCCAGTGACCCGCAGCCCGGCCCCAGAGTTCCAAGCTCCATGGAGGCAGGGGGCCTCTTATCACGGGAAGCAGGTGTCTCGCGGGGCTCCAGGGACGGCGTGGGCACTCTCTAGGCGAGAGAGGGTGCCCGTGCCCCGAGAGAGCCCCGGCGAGAGCCCGAGGCCTGGCCGCAGAGGCTGCCGTTGCCTCCCCCGGGCTCCTACCATGGGGCCTGGCCCTGCTCTCCCGAGGCCCTGGTTCGCCGCAGGTGAATGCCTCTTGCGGACGCCAAGGACAGGAGGCCGACGATTCCCTCACAGAGGTGGGGGTTCGAGCTCTGGGGGACTGAGGTCGCAGCGGTCTCACTCCATTTTGGGGTGCTTCTGCACAGACTGGAGGGTTGAAGCGGCTGGGCCCAAGTCTGCCGCCTTGTGGCAGGGTGGGGGCGTTGCAGGCGAAGCAAGGCTCTTAGCCTCCCAGGCGGGGCACAGGCCAGACTCCCCACAGGAGAACAGGTCCGTGGACGAGGGTCCCGCCCGCCCGCCCGCCCGCCGGGACCCGCTCCACCTGGCGCGGAACCGTGGCCGGCCCCTCTTCCCGGCCCCAGGTCCCTAGTTCTTCCCTGGCACTCTGCCTCTGCGGGGGTGGGAGAGCTGCTGGGAAGTGTGGTCCACGGGAAAACGCACGGTCCTCTGGATGGCAGGGAGGGCTTCCGTTAACTCTGACACCAGCCCAGGGACCCTGTGAACCTGGCCTGATATCTCAAGGGGGGGCGGGGGGGGCACGTTGCCCGGAGGGATGCTTGCGGGGGGGGGGGGGGCCTGCTTGCGCCTGCGCGGCCCCGCCTCTTGGCCCGTAAACCACCCGGCCGCGGCTCGGACAAAAGCCATCTCCTGGGCGCCTCCCCCCTGTTCTTCCATCCGTAAAGGGGGACCCCTTTACGGATGGAAGAACAGGGGGATCTTCGCAGTGGCGGGGACGGGACGGAGGGGTCTGCGGGTTTGCCGCCACGAGGGCCAGTTGCTCGCACCCCGGCCCCCTGTGTCCGTGCTCCATGGAGGAGGTGGGCCGCTTATGGCGGGATGCAGGCGTCCTGCGGGGCTCAAGGGACGGCGTGGGCACTCCCCGGGCGAGAGAGGGCACCCGGGACCCGAGAGAGCACCCGGGAAAATGCCCCGCCCTGGCCCCCGTGGCTCCAGTGGCCTCCCTAGGCTCCTGCCGTGGGGCCTGGTCCCGCTCACCTGGGCCCAGGTTCTCCGCAGGTGAATGCCTTTTGCGGACAGCAAGGACCACAGGCCGCGGATGCCTTCACGGGGAGGGGGGTTCGAGCTCTGTGGGACCCGGGTCCCAGCGGACACAGTCCCTTCTCGCGAAGTCCAGCCCAGACTTTAGAGAGTAGAAGCGTCTCGGTGCAGGTTTGCCGCCTCGGGGCAGGGTGGGGCCGTTTGAGCCAAGAAAGACTCTCAGCCCCCCAGGCAGGTCTCAGGCCCGAGTCCCCCCGGGAGACGGGGTCCCTGGGCGTGGGTCCGGCCCGCCCGGGCCCCTGCCCACCAGGCGCGGAACCCTGGCCCGCCCCTCATCGAGGCCCCGGGGCCCTAGTTCTTCCCTGGCACTCTGCCTCTGCCGGGGTGGGAGACGCGCTGGCAAGTGTGGTCCACGGGAAAAGGAACGGACCTCTGGGTGGCGGGCAGAGCTTCCAGTTCCACGGACAGGACCCCAGGGACTCTGTGAAGCGGGCCTGATATATCCGGGGTGGGGCCCGTTGCCCCGAGGGAGGCTTCTGGTGGGGCTGCCTGCCCTCTGCCTGCCGGGTCCCGCGTCTTGGCCCGAAACCGGCCAGCGGCGGCTCTGACAAATGCCATCTCCTGGGGGCCTCCCCCCTGTTCCTCCATCCGTAAGGGGCGACCCCCTTACGGATGGAGGAACAGGGGGATCTTCGCAGTGGGGCGGTCGGGACGGAGGGGTCTGCGCGTCTCCAGCCACTTAGCCCAGTGACCCGCAGCCCGGCCCCAGAGTTCCAAGCTCCATGGAGGCAGGGGGCCTCTTATCACGGGAAGCAGGTGTCTCGCGGGGCTCCAGGGACGGCGTGGGCACTCTCTAGGCGAGAGAGGGTGCCCGTGCCCCGAGAGAGCCCCGGCGAGAGCCCGAGGCCTGGCCGCAGAGGCTGCCGTTGCCTCCCCCGGGCTCCTACCATGGGGCCTGGCCCTGCTCTCCCGAGGCCCTGGTTCGCCGCAGGTGAATGCCTCTTGCGGACGCCAAGGACAGGAGGCCGCCGATTCCCTCACAGAGGTGGGGGTTCGAGCTCTGGGGGACTGTGGTCGCAGCGGTCTCACTCCATTTTGGGGTGCTTCTGCACAGACTGGAGGGTTGAAGCGGCTGGGCCCAAGTCTGCCGCCTTGTGGCAGGGTGGGGGCGTTGCAGGCGAAGCAAGGCTCTTAGCCTCCCAGGCGGGGAACAGGCCAGACTCCCCACAGGAGAACAGGTCCGTGGACGAGGGTCCCGCCCGCCCGCCCGCCCGCCGGGACCCGCTCCACCTGGCGCGGAACCGTGGCCGGCCCCTCTTCCCGGCCCCAGGTCCCTAGTTCTTCCCTGGCACTCTGCCTCTGCGGGGGTGGGAGAGCTGCTGGGAAGTGTGGTCCACGGGAAAACGCACGGTCCTCTGGATGGCAGGGAGGGCTTCCGTTAACTCTGACACCAGCCCAGGGACCCTGTGAACCTGGCCTGATATCTCAAGGGGGGGCGGGGGGGGGCACGTTGCCCGGAGGGATGCTTGCGGTGGGGGGGCCTGCTTGCGCCTGCGCGGCCCCGCCTCTTGGCCCGTAAACCACCCGGCCGCGGCTCGGACAAAAGCCATCTCCTGGGCGCCTCCCCCCTGTTCTTCCATCCGTAAAGGGGGACCCCTTTACGGATGGAAGAACAGGGGGATCTTCGCAGTGGCGGGGACGGGACGGAGGGGTCTGCGGGTTTGCCGCCACGTAGGCCAGTTGCTCGCACCCCGGCCCCCTGTGTCCGTGCTCCATGGAGGAGGTGGGCCGCTTATGGCGGGATGCAGGCGTCCTGCGGGGCTCAAGGGACGGCGTGGGCGCTCCCCGGGCGAGAGAGGGCACCCGGGACCCGAGACAGCACCCGGGAAAATGCCCCGCCCTGGCCCCCGTGGCTCCAGTGGCCTCCCTAGGCTCCTGCCGTGGGGCCTGGTCCCGCCCACCTGGGCCCAGGTTCTCCGCAGGTGAATGCCTTTTGCGGACAGCAAGGACCACAGGCCGCGGATGCCTTCACGGGGAGGGGGGTTCGAGCTCTGTGGGACCCGGGTCCCAGCGGACACAGTCCCTTCTCGCGAAGTCCAGCCCAGACTTTAGAGAGTAGAAGCGTCTCGGTGCAGGTTTGCCGCCTCGGGGCAGGGTGGGGCCGTTTGAGCCAAGAAAGACTCTCAGCCCCCCAGGCAGGTCTCAGGCCCGAGTCCCCCCGGGAGACGGGGTCCCTGGGCGTGGGTCCGGCCCGCCCGGGCCCCTGCCCACCAGGCGCGGAACCCTGGCCCGCCCCTCATCGAGGCCCCGGGGCCCTAGTTCTTCCCTGGCACTCTGCCTCTGCCGGGGTGGGAGACGCGCTGGCAAGTGTGGTCCACGGGAAAAGGAACGGACCTCTGGGTGGCGGGCAGAGCTTCCAGTTCCACGGACAGGACCCCAGGGACTCTGTGAAGCGGGCCTGATATGTCCGGGGTGGGGCCCGTTGCCCCGAGGGAGGCTTCTGGTGGGGCTGCCTGCCCTCTGCCTGCCGGGTCCCGCGTCTTGGCCCGAAACCGGCCAGCGGCGGCTCTGACAAATGCCATCTCCTGGGGAACTCCCCCCTGTTCCTCCATCCGTAAGGGGCGACCCCCTTACGGATGGAGGAACAGGGGGATCTTCGCAGTGGGGCGGTCGGGACGGAGGGGTCTGCGCGTCTCCAGCCACTTAGCCCAGTGACCCGCAGCCCGGCCCCAGAGTTCCAAGCTCCATGGAGGCAGGGGGCCTCTTATCACGGGAAGCAGGTGTCTCGCGGGGCTCCAGGGACGGCGTGGGCACTCTCTAGGCGAGACAGGGTGCCCGTGCCCCGAGAGAGCCCCGGCGAGAGCCCGAGGCCTGGCCGCAGAGGCTGCCGTTGCCTCCCCCGGGCTCCTACCATGGGGCCTGGCCCTGCTCTCCCGAGGCCCTGGTTCGCCGCAGGTGAATGCCTTTTGCGGACGCCAAGGACAGGAGGCCGCCGATTCCCTCACAGAGGTGGGGGTTCGAGCTCTGGGGGACTGAGGTCGCAGCGGTCTCACTCCATTTTTGGGTGCTTCTGCACAGACTGGAGGGTTGAAGCGGCTGGGCCCAAGTCTGCCGCCTTGTGGCAGGGTGGGGGCGTTGCAGGCGAAGCAAGGCTCTTAGCCTCCCAGGCGGGGCACAGGCCAGACTCCCCACAGGAGAACAGGTCCGTGGACGAGGGTCCCGCCCGCCCGCCCGCCCGCCGGGACCCGCTCCACCTGGCGCGGAACCGTGGCCGGCCCCTCTTCCCGGCCCCAGGTCCCTAGTTCTTCCCTGGCACTCTGCCTCTGCGGGGGTGGGAGAGCTGCTGGGAAGTGTGGTCCACGGGAAAACGCACGGTCCTCTGGATGGCAGGGAGGGCTTCCGTTAACTCTGACACCAGCCCAGGGACCCTGTGAACCTGGCCTGATATCTCAAGGGGGGGCGGGGGGGGGCACGTTGCCCGGAGGGATGCTTGCGGTGGGGGGGCCTGCTTGCGCCTGCGCGGCCCCGCCTCTTGGCCCGTAAACCACCCGGCCGCGGCTCGGACAAAAGCCATCTCCTGGGCGCCTCCCCCCTGTTCTTCCATCCGTAAAGGGGGACCCCTTTACGGATGGAAGAACAGGGGGATCTTCGCAGTGGCGGGGACGGGACGGAGGGGTCTGCGGGTTTGCCGCCACGTAGGCCAGTTGCTCGCACCCCGGCCCCCTGTGTCCGTGCTCCATGGAGGAGGTGGGCCGCTTATGGCGGGATGCAGGCGTCCTGCGGGGCTCAAGGGACGGCGTGGGCACTCCCCGGGCGAGAGAGGGCACCCGGGACCCGAGAGAGCACCCGGGAAAATGCCCCGCCCTGGCCCCCGTGGCTCCAGTGGCCTCCCTAGGCTCCTGCCGTGGGGCCTGGTCCCGCCCACCTGGGCCCAGGTTCTCCGCAGGTGAATGCCTTTTGCGGACAGCAAGGACCACAGGCCGCGGATGCCTTCACGGGGAGGGGGGTTCGAGCTCTGTGGGACCCGGGTCCCAGCGGACACAGTCCCTTCTCGCGAAGTCCAGCCCAGACTTTAGAGAGTAGAAGCGTCTCGGTGCAGGTTTGCCGCCTCGGGGCAGGGTGGGGCCGTTTGAGCCAAGAAAGACTCTCAGCCCCCCAGGCAGGTCTCAGGCCCGAGTCCCCCCGGGAGACGGGGTCCCTGGGCGTGGGTCCGGCCCGCCCGGGCCCCTGCCCACCAGGCGCGGAACCCTGGCCCGCCCCTCATCGAGGCCCCGGGGCCCTAGTTCTTCCCTGGCACTCTGCCTCTGCCGGGGTGGGAGACGCGCTGGCAAGTGTGGTCCACGGGAAAAGGAACGGACCTCTGGGTGGCGGGCAGAGCTTCCAGTTCCACGGACAGGACCCCAGGGACTCTGTGAAGCGGGCCTGATATGTCCGGGGTGGGGCCCGTTGCCCCGAGGGAGGCTTCTGGTGGGGCTGCCTGCCCTCTGCCTGCCGGGTCCCGCGTCTTGGCCCGAAACCGGCCAGCGGCGGCTCTGACAAATGCCATCTCCTGGGGGCCTCCCCCCTGTTCCTCCATCCGTAAGGGGCGACCCCCTTACGGATGGAGGAACAGGGGGATCTTCGCAGTGGGGCGGTCGGGACGGAGGGGTCTGCGCGTCTCCAGCCACTTAGCCCAGTGACCCGCAGCCCGGCCCCAGAGTTCCAAGCTCCATGGAGGCAGGGGGCCTCTTATCACGGGAAGCAGGTGTCTCGCGGGGCTCCAGGGACGGCGTGGGCACTCTCTAGGCGAGAGAGGGTGCCCGTGCCCCGAGAGAGCCCCGGCGAGAGCCCGAGGCCTGGCCGCAGAGGCTGCCGTTGCCTCCCCCGGGCTCCTACCATGGGGCCTGGCCCTGCTCTCCCGAGGCCCTGGTTCGCCGCAGGTGAATGCCTTTTGCGGACGCCAAGGACAGGAGGCCGCCGATTCCCTCACAGAGGTGGGGGTTCGAGCTCTGGGGGACTGAGGTCGCAGCGGTCTCACTCCATTTTTGGGTGCTTCTGCACAGACTGGAGGGTTGAAGCGGCTGGGCCCAAGTCTGCCGCCTTGTGGCAGGGTGGGGGCGTTGCAGGCGAAGCAAGGCTCTTAGCCTCCCAGGCGGGGCACAGGCCAGACTCCCCACAGGAGAACTGGTCCGTGGACGAGGGTCCCGCCCGCCCGCCCGCCCGCCGGGACCCGCTCCACCTGGCGCGGAACCGTGGCCGGCCCCTCTTCCCGGCCCCAGGTCCCTAGTTCTTCCCTGGCACTCTGCCTCTGCGGGGGTGGGAGAGCTGCTGGGAAGTGTGGTCCACGGGAAAACGCACGGTCCTCTGGATGGCAGGGAGGGCTTCCGTTAACTCTGACACCAGCCCAGGGACCCTGTGAACCTGGCCTGATATCTCAAGGGGGGGCGGGGGGGGGCACGTTGCCCGGAGGGATGCTTGCGGGGGGGGGGGGGGGCCTGCTTGCGCCTGCGCGGCCCCGCCTCTTGGCCCGTAAACCACCCGGCCGCGGCTCGGACAAAAGCCATCTCCTGGGCGCCTCCCCCCTGTTCTTCCATCCGTAAAGGGGGACCCCTTTACGGATGGAAGAACAGGGGGATCTTCGCAGTGGCGGGGACGGGACGGAGGGGTCTGCGGGTTTGCCGCCACGTAGGCCAGTTGCTCGCACCCCAACCCCCTGTGTCCGTACTCCATGGAGGAGGTGGGCCGCTTATGGCGGGATGCAGGCGTCCTGCGGGGCTCAAGGGACGGCGTGGGCACTCCCCGGGCGAGAGAGGGCACCCGGGACCCGAGAGAGCACCCGGGAAAATGCCCCGCCCTGGCCCCCGTGGCTCCAGTGGCCTCCCTAGGCTCCTGCCGTGGGGCCTGGTCCCGCCCACCTGGGCCCAGGTTCTCCGCAGGTGAATGCCTTTTGCGGACAGCAAGGACCACAGGCCGCGGATGCCTTCACGGGGAGGGGGGTTCGAGCTCTGTGGGACCCGGGTCCCAGCGGACACAGTCCCTTCTCGCGAAGTCCAGCCCAGACTTTAGAGAGTAGAAGCGTCTCGGTGCAGGTTTGCCGCCTCGGGGCAGGGTGGGGCCGTTTGAGCCAAGAAAGACTCTCAGCCCCCCAGGCAGGTCTCAGGCCCGAGTCCCCCCGGGAGACGGGGTCCCTGGGCGTGGGTCCGGCCCGCCCGGGCCCCTGCCCACCAGGCGCGGAACCCTGGCCCGCCCCTCATCGAGGCCCCGGGGCCCTAGTTCTTCCCTGGCACTCTGCCTCTGCCGGGGTGGGAGACGCGCTGGCAAGTGTGGTCCACGGGAAAAGGAACGGACCTCTGGGTGGCGGGCAGAGCTTCCAGTTCCACGGACAGGACCCCAGGGACTCTGTGAAGCGGGCCTGATATGTCCGGGGTGGGGCCCGTTGCCCCGAGGGAGGCTTCTGGTGGGGCTGCCTGCCCTCTGCCTGCCGGGTCCCGCGTCTTGGCCCGAAACCGGCCAGCGGCGGCTCTGACAAATGCCATCTCCTGGGGGCCTCCCCCCTGTTCCTCCATCCGTAAGGGGCGACCCCCTTACGGATGGAGGAACAGGGGGATCTTCGCAGTGGGGCGGTCGGGACGGAGGGGTCTGCGCGTCTCCAGCCACTTAGCCCAGTGACCCGCAGCCCGGCCCCAGAGTTCCAAGCTCCATGGAGGCAGGGGGCCTCTTATCACGGGAAGCAGGTGTCTCGCGGGGCTCCAGGGACGGCGTGGGCACTCTCTAGGCGAGAGAGGGTGCCCGTGCCCCGAGAGAGCCCCGGCGAGAGCCCGAGGCCTGGCCGCAGAGGCTGCCGTTGCCTCCCCCGGGCTCCTACCATGGGGCCTGGCCCTGCTCTCCCGAGGCCCTGGTTCGCCGCAGGTGAATGCCTTTTGCGGACGCCAAGGACAGGAGGCCGCCGATTCCCTCACAGAGGTGGGGGTTCGAGCTCTGGGGGACTGAGGTCGCAGCGGTCTCACTCCATTTTTGGGTGCTTCTGCACAGACTGGAGGGTTGAAGCGGCTGGGCCCAAGTCTGCCGCCTTGTGGCAGGGTGGGGGCGTTGCAGGCGAAGCAAGGCTCTTAGCCTCCCAGGCGGGGCACAGGCCAGACTCCCCACAGGAGAACAGGTCCGTGGACGAGGGTCCCGCCCGCCCGCCCGCCCGCCGGGACCCGCTCCACCTGGCGCGGAACCGTGGCCGGCCCCTCTTCCCGGCCCCAGGTCCCTAGTTCTTCCCTGGCACTCTGCCTCTGCGGGGGTGGGAGAGCTGCTGGGAAGTGTGGTCCACGGGAAAACGCACGGTCCTCTGGATGGCAGGGAGGGCTTCCGTTAACTCTGACACCAGCCCAGGGACCCTGTGAACCTGGCCTGATATCTCAAGGGGGGGCGGGGGGGGCACGTTGCCCGGAGGGATGCTTGCGGTGGGGGGGCCTGCTTGCGCCTGCGCGGCCCCGCCTCTTGGCCCGTAAACCACCCGGCCGCGGCTCGGACAAAAGCCATCTCCTGGGCGCCTCCCCCCTGTTCTTCCATCCGTAAAGGGGGACCCCTTTACGGATGGAAGAACAGGGGGATCTTCGCAGTGGCGGGGACGGGACGGAGGGGTCTGCGGGTTTGCCGCCACGTAGGCCAGTTGCTCGCACCCCGGCCCCCTGTGTCCGTGCTCCATGGAGGAGGTGGGCCGCTTATGGCGGGATGCAGGCGTCCTGCGGGGCTCAAGGGACGGCGTGGGCACTCCCCGGGCGAGAGAGGGCACCCGGGACCCGAGAGAGCACCCGGGAAAATGCCCCGCCCTGGCCCCCGTGGCTCCAGTGGCCTCCCTAGGCTCCTGCCGTGGGGCCTGGTCCCGCCCACCTGGGCCCAGGTTCTCCGCAGGTGAATGCCTTTTGCGGACAGCAAGGACCACAGGCCGCGGATGCCTTCACGGGGAGGGGGGTTCGAGCTCTGTGGGACCCGGGTCCCAGCGGACACAGTCCCTTCTCGCGAAGTCCAGCCCAGACTTTAGAGAGTAGAAGCGTCTTGGTGCAGCTTTGCCGCCTCGGGGCAGGGTGGGGCCGTTTGAGCCAAGAAAGACTCTCAGCCCCCCAGGCAGGTCTCAGGCCCGAGTCCCCCCGGGAGACGGGGTCCCTGGGCGTGGGTCCGGCCCGCCCGGGCCCCTGCCCACCAGGCGCGGAACCCTGGCCCGCCCCTCATCGAGGCCCCGGGGCCCTAGTTCTTCCCTGGCACTCTGCCTCTGCCGGGGTGGGAGACGCGCTGGCAAGTGTGGTCCACGGGAAAAGGAACGGACCTCTGGGTGGCGGGCAGAGCTTCCAGTTCCACGGACAGGACCCCAGGGACTCTGTGAAGCGGGCCTGATATGTCCGGGGTGGGGCCCGTTGCCCCGAGGGAGGCTTCTGGTGGGGCTGCCTGCCCTCTGCCTGCCGGGTCCCGCGTCTTGGCCCGAAACCGGCCAGCGGCGGCTCTGACAAATGCCATCTCCTGGGGGCCTCCCCCCTGTTCCTCCATCCGTAAGGGGCGACCCCCTTACGGATGGAGGAACAGGGGGATCTTCGCAGTGGGGCGGTCGGGACGGAGGGGTCTGCGCGTCTCCAGCCACTTAGCCCAGTGACCCGCAGCCCGGCCCCAGAGTTCCAAGCTCCATGGAGGCAGGGGGCCTCTTATCACGGGAAGCAGGTGTCTCGCGGGGCTCCAGGGACGGCGTGGGCACTCTCTAGGCGAGAGAGGGTGCCCGTGCCCCGAGAGAGCCCCGGCGAGAGCCCGAGGCCTGGCCGCAGAGGCTGCCGTTGCCTCCCCCGGGCTCCTACCATGGGGCCTGGCCCTGCTCTCCCGAGGCCCTGGTTCGCCGCAGGTGAATGCCTTTTGCGGACGCCAAGGACAGGAGGCCGCCGATTCCCTCACAGAGGTGGGGGTTCGAGCTCTGGGGGACTGAGGTCGCAGCGGTCTCACTCCATTTTTGGGTGCTTCTGCACAGACTGGAGGGTTGAAGCGGCTGGGCCCAAGTCTGCCGCCTTGTGGCAGGGTGGGGGCGTTGCAGGCGAAGCAAGGCTCTTAGCCTCCCAGGCGGGGCACAGGCCAGACTCCCCACAGGAGAACAGGTCCGTGGACGAGGGTCCCGCCCGCCCGCCCGCCCGCCGGGACCCGCTCCACCTGGCGCGGAACCGTGGCCGGCCCCTCTTCCCGGCCCCAGGTCCCTAGTTCTTCCCTGGCACTCTGCCTCTGCGGGGGTGGGAGAGCTGCTGGGAAGTGTGGTCCACGGGAAAACGCACGGTCCTCTGGATGGCAGGGAGGGCTTCCGTTAACTCTGACACCAGCCCAGGGACCCTGTGAACCTGGCCTGATATCTCAAGGGGGGGCGGGGGGGGGCACGTTGCCCGGAGGGATGCTTGCGGTGGGGGGGCCTGCTTGCGCCTGCGCGGCCCCGCCTCTTGGCCCGTAAACCACCCGGCCGCGGCTCGGACAAAAGCCATCTCCTGGGCGCCTCCCCCCTGTTCTTCCATCCGTAAAGGGGGACCCCTTTACGGATGGAAGAACAGGGGGATCTTCGCAGTGGCGGGGACGGGACGGAGGGGTCTGCGGGTTTGCCGCCACGTAGGCCAGTTGCTCGCACCCCGGCCCCCTGTGTCCGTGCTCCATGGAGGAGGTGGGCCGCTTATGGCGGGATGCAGGCGTCCTGCGGGGCTCAAGGGACGGCGTGGGCACTCCCCGGGCGAGAGAGGGCACCCGGGACCCGAGAGAGCACCCGGGAAAATGCCCCGCCCTGGCCCCCGTGGCTCCAGTGGCCTCCCTAGGCTCCTGCCGTGGGGCCTGGTCCCGCCCACCTGGGCCCAGGTTCTCCGCAGGTGAATGCCTTTTGCGGACAGCAAGGACCACAGGCCGCGGATGCCTTCACGGGGAGGGGGGTTCGAGCTCTGTGGGACCCGGGTCCCAGCGGACACAGTCCCTTCTCGCGAAGTCCAGCCCAGACTTTAGAGAGTAGAAGCGTCTCGGTGCAGGTTTGCCGCCTCGGGGCAGGGTGGGGCCGTTTGAGCCAAGAAAGACTCTCAGCCCCCCAGGCAGGTCTCAGGCCCGAGTCCCCCCGGGAGACGGGGTCCCTGGGCGTGGGTCCGGCCCGCCCGGGCCCCTGCCCACCAGGCGCGGAACCCTGGCCCGCCCCTCATCGAGGCCCCGGGGCCCTAGTTCTTCCCTGGCACTCTGCCTCTGCCGGGGTGGGAGACGCGCTGGCAAGTGTGGTCCACGGGAAAAGGAACGGACCTCTGGGTGGCGGGCAGAGCTTCCAGTTCCACGGACAGGACCCCAGGGACTCTGTGAAGCGGGCCTGATATGTCCGGGGTGGGGCCCGTTGCCCCGAGGGAGGCTTCTGGTGGGGCTGCCTGCCCTCTGCCTGCCGGGTCCCGCGTCTTGGCCCGAAACCGGCCAGCGGCGGCTCTGACAAATGCCATCTCCTGGGGAACTCCCCCCTGTTCCTCCATCCGTAAGGGGCGACCCCCTTACGGATGGAGGAACAGGGGGATCTTCGCAGTGGGGCGGTCGGGACGGAGGGGTCTGCGCGTCTCCAGCCACTTAGCCCAGTGACCCGCAGCCCGGCCCCAGAGTTCCAAGCTCCATGGAGGCAGGGGGCCTCTTGTCACGGGAAGCAGGTGTCTCGCGGGGCTCCAGGGACGGCGTGGGCACTCTCTAGGCGAGAGAGGGTGCCCGTGCCCCGAGAGAGCCCCGGCGAGAGCCCGAGGCCTGGCCGCAGAGGCTGCCGTTGCCTCCCCCGGGCTCCTACCATGGGGCCTGGCCCTGCTCTCCCGAGGCCCTGGTTCGCCGCAGGTGAATGCCTTTTGCGGACGCCAAGGACAGGAGGCCGCCGATTCCCTCACAGAGGTGGGGGTTCGAGCTCTGGGGGACTGAGGTCGCAGCGGTCTCACTCCATTTTTGTGTGCTTCTGCACAGACTGGAGGGTTGAAGCGGCTGGGCCCAAGTCTGCCGCCTTGTGGCAGGGTGGGGGCGTTGCAGGCGAAGCAAGGCTCTTAGCCTCCCAGGCGGGGCACAGGCCAGACTCCCCACAGGAGAACAGGTCCGTGGACGAGGGTCCCGCCCGCCCGCCCGCCCGCCGGGACCCGCTCCACCTGGCGCGGAACCGTGGCCGGCCCCTCTTCCCGGCCCCAGGTCCCTAGTTCTTCCCTGGCACTCTGCCTCTGCGGGGGTGGGAGAGCTGCTGGGAAGTGTGGTCCACGGGAAAACGCACGGTCCTCTGGATGGCAGGGAGGGCTTCCGTTAACTCTGACACCAGCCCAGGGACCCTGTGAACCTGGCCTGATATCTCAAGGGGGGGCGGGGGGGGGCACGTTGCCCGGAGGGATGCTTGCGGTGGGGGGGCCTGCTTGCGCCTGCGCGGCCCCGCCTCTTGGCCCGTAAACCACCCGGCCGCGGCTCGGACAAAAGCCATCTCCTGGGCGCCTCCCCCCTGTTCTTCCATCCGTAAAGGGGGACCCCTTTACGGATGGAAGAACAGGGGGATCTTCGCAGTGGCGGGGACGGGACGGAGGGGTCTGCGGGTTTGCCGCCACGTAGGCCAGTTGCTCGCACCCCGGCCCCCTGTGTCCGTGCTCCATGGAGGAGGTGGGCCGCTTATGGCGGGATGCAGGCGTCCTGCGGGGCTCAAGGGACGGCGTGGGCACTCCCCGGGCGAGAGAGGGCACCCGGGACCCGAGAGAGCACCCGGGAAAATGCCCCGCCCTGGCCCCCGTGGCTCCAGTGGCCTCCCTAGGCTCCTGCCGTGGGGCCTGGTCCCGCCCACCTGGGCCCAGGTTCTCCGCAGGTGAATGCCTTTTGCGGACAGCAAGGACCACAGGCCGCGGATGCCTTCACGGGGAGGGGGGTTCGAGCTCTGTGGGACCCGGGTCCCAGCGGACACAGTCCCTTCTCGCGAAGTCCAGCCCAGACTTTAGAGAGTAGAAGCGTCTCGGTGCAGGTTTGCCGCCTCGGGGCAGGGTGGGGCCGTTTGAGCCAAGAAAGACTCTCAGCCCCCCAGGCAGGTCTCAGGCCCGAGTCCCCCCGGGAGACGGGGTCCCTGGGCGTGGGTCCGGCCCGCCCGGGCCCCTGCCCACCAGGCGCGGAACCCTGGCCCGCCCCTCATCGAGGCCCCGGGGCCCTAGTTCTTCCCTGGCACTCTGCCTCTGCCGGGGTGGGAGACGCGCTGGCAAGTGTGGTCCACGGGAAAAGGAACGGACCTCTGGGTGGCGGGCAGAGCTTCCAGTTCCACGGACAGGACCCCAGGGACTCTGTGAAGCGGGCCTGATATGTCCGGGGTGGGGCCCGTTGCCCCGAGGGAGGCTTCTGGTGGGGCTGCCTGCCCTCTGCCTGCCGGGTCCCGCGTCTTGGCCCGAAACCGGCCAGCGGCGGCTCTGACAAATGCCATCTCCTGGGGGCCTCCCCCCTGTTCCTCCATCCGTAAGGGGCGACCCCCTTACGGATGGAGGAACAGGGGGATCTTCGCAGTGGGGCGGTCGGGACGGAGGGGTCTGCGCGTCTCCAGCCACTTAGCCCAGTGACCCGCAGCCCGGCCCCAGAGTTCCAAGCTCCATGGAGGCAGGGGGCCTCTTATCACGGGAAGCAGGTGTCTCGCGGGGCTCCAGGGACGGCGTGGGCACTCTCTAGGCGAGAGAGGGTGCCCGTGCCCCGAGAGAGCCCCGGCGAGAGCCCGAGGCCTGGCCGCAGAGGCTGCCGTTGCCTCCCCCGGGCTCCTACCATGGGGCCTGGCCCTGCTCTCCCGAGGCCCTGGTTCGCCGCAGGTGAATGCCTCTTGCGGACGCCAAGGACAGGAGGCCGCCGATTCCCTCACAGAGGTGGGGGTTCGAGCTCTGGGGGACTGAGGTCGCAGCGGTCTCACTCCATTTTTGTGTGCTTCTGCACAGACTGGAGGGTTGAAGCGGCTGGGCCCAAGTCTGCCGCCTTGTGGCAGGGTGGGGGCGTTGCAGGCGAAGCAAGGCT
Organism: Desmodus rotundus; assembly: GCF_022682495.2. NCBI lineage: Eukaryota > Metazoa > Chordata > Mammalia > Chiroptera > Phyllostomidae > Desmodus > Desmodus rotundus. Next base: position 30,633 of record NW_026527304.1, on the reverse strand, counting down.
CTTAGCCTCCCAGGCGGGGCACAGGCCAGACTCCCCACAGGAGAACAGGTCCGTGGACGAGGGTCCCGCCCGCCCGCCCGCCCGCCGGGACCCGCTCCACCTGGCGCGGAACCGTGGCCGGCCCCTCTTCCCGGCCCCAGGTCCCTAGTTCTTCCCTGGCACTCTGCCTCTGCGGGGGTGGGAGAGCTGCTGGGAAGTGTGGTCCACGGGAAAACGCACGGTCCTCTGGATGGCAGGGAGGGCTTCCGTTAACTCTGACACCAGCCCAGGGACCCTGTGAACCTGGCCTGATATCTCAAGGGGGGGCGGGGGGGGGCACGTTGCCCGGAGGGATGCTTGCGGTGGGGGGGCCTGCTTGCGCCTGCGCGGCCCCGCCTCTTGGCCCGTAAACTACCCGGCCGCGGCTCGGACAAAAGCCATCTCCTGGGCGCCTCCCCCCTGTTCTTCCATCCGTAAAGGGGGACCCCTTTACGGATGGAAGAACAGGGGGATCTTCGCAGTGGCGGGGACGGGACGGAGGGGTCTGCGGGTTTGCCGCCACGTAGGCCAGTTGCTCGCACCCCGGCCCCCTGTGTCCGTGCTCCATGGAGGAGGTGGGCCGCTTATGGCGGGATGCAGGCGTCCTGCGGGGCTCAAGGGACGGCGTGGGCACTCCCCGGGCGAGAGAGGGCACCCGGGACCCGAGAGAGCACCCGGGAAAATGCCCCGCCCTGGCCCCCGTGGCTCCAGTGGCCTCCCTAGGCTCCTGCCGTGGGGCCTGGTCCCGCCCACCTGGGCCCAGGTTCTCCGCAGGTGAATGCCTTTTGCGGACAGCAAGGACCACAGGCCGCGGATGCCTTCACGGGGAGGGGGGTTCGAGCTCTGTGGGACCCGGGTCCCAGCGGACACAGTCCCTTCTCGCGAAGTCCAGCCCAGACTTTAGAGAGTAGAAGCGTCTCGGTGCAGGTTTGCCGCCTCGGGGCAGGGTGGGGCCGTTTGAGCCAAGAAAGACTCTCAGCCCCCCAGGCAGGTCTCAGGCCCGAGTCCCCCCGGGAGACGGGGTCCCTGGGCGTGGGTCCGGCCCGCCCGGGCCCCTGCCCACCAGGCGCGGAACCCTGGCCCGCCCCTCATCGAGGCCCCGGGGCCCTAGTTCTTCCCTGGCACTCTGCCTCTGCCGGGGTGGGAGACGCGCTGGCAAGTGTGGTCCACGGGAAAAGGAACGGACCTCTGGGTGGCGGGCAGAGCTTCCAGTTCCACGGACAGGACCCCAGGGACTCTGTGAAGCGGGCCTGATATGTCCGGGGTGGGGCCCGTTGCCCCGAGGGAGGCTTCTGGTGGGGCTGCCTGCCCTCTGCCTGCCGGGTCCCGCGTCTTGGCCCGAAACCGGCCAGCGGCGGCTCTGACAAATGCCATCTCCTGGGGAACTCCCCCCTGTTCCTCCATCCGTAAGGGGCGACCCCCTTACGGATGGAGGAACAGGGGGATCTTCGCAGTGGGGCGGTCGGGACGGAGGGGTCTGCGCGTCTCCAGCCACTTAGCCCAGTGACCCGCAGCCCGGCCCCAGAGTTCCAAGCTCCATGGAGGCAGGGGGCCTCTTGTCACGGGAAGCAGGTGTCTCGCGGGGCTCCAGGGACGGCGTGGGCACTCTCTAGGCGAGAGAGGGTGCCCGTGCCCCGAGAGAGCCCCGGCGAGAGCCCGAGGCCTGGCCGCAGAGGCTGCCGTTGCCTCCCCCGGGCTCCTACCATGGGGCCTGGCCCTGCTCTCCCGAGGCCCTGGTTCGCCGCAGGTGAATGCCTTTTGCGGACGCCAAGGACAGGAGGCCGCCGATTCCCTCACAGAGGTGGGGGTTCGAGCTCTGGGGGACTGAGGTCGCAGCGGTCTCACTCCATTTTTGTGTGCTTCTGCACAGACTGGAGGGTTGAAGCGGCTGGGCCCAAGTCTGCCGCCTTGTGGCAGGGTGGGGGCGTTGCAGGCGAAGCAAGGCTCTTAGCCTCCCAGGCGGGGCACAGGCCAGACTCCCCACAGGAGAACAGGTCCGTGGACGAGGGTCCCGCCCGCCCGCCCGCCCGCCGGGACCCGCTCCACCTGGCGCGGAACCGTGGCCGGCCCCTCTTCCCGGCCCCAGGTCCCTAGTTCTTCCCTGGCACTCTGCCTCTGCGGGGGTGGGAGAGCTGCTGGGAAGTGTGGTCCACGGGAAAACGCACGGTCCTCTGGATGGCAGGGAGGGCTTCCGTTAACTCTGACACCAGCCCAGGGACCCTGTGAACCTGGCCTGATATCTCAAGGGGGGGCGGGGGGGGGCACGTTGCCCGGAGGGATGCTTGCGGTGGGGGGGCCTGCTTGCGCCTGCGCGGCCCCGCCTCTTGGCCCGTAAACCACCCGGCCGCGGCTCGGACAAAAGCCATCTCCTGGGCGCCTCCCCCCTGTTCTTCCATCCGTAAAGGGGGACCCCTTTACGGATGGAAGAACAGGGGGATCTTCGCAGTGGCGGGGACGGGACGGAGGGGTCTGCGGGTTTGCCGCCACGTAGGCCAGTTGCTCGCACCCCGGCCCCCTGTGTCCGTGCTCCATGGAGGAGGTGGGCCGCTTATGGCGGGATGCAGGCGTCCTGCGGGGCTCAAGGGACGGCGTGGGCACTCCCCGGGCGAGAGAGGGCACCCGGGACCCGAGAGAGCACCCGGGAAAATGCCCCGCCCTGGCCCCCGTGGCTCCAGTGGCCTCCCTAGGCTCCTGCCGTGGGGCCTGGTCCCGCCCACCTGGGCCCAGGTTCTCCGCAGGTGAATGCCTTTTGCGGACAGCAAGGACCACAGGCCGCGGATGCCTTCACGGGGAGGGGGGTTCGAGCTCTGTGGGACCCGGGTCCCAGCGGACACAGTCCCTTCTCGCGAAGTCCAGCCCAGACTTTAGAGAGTAGAAGCGTCTCGGTGCAGGTTTGCCGCCTCGGGGCAGGGTGGGGCCGTTTGAGCCAAGAAAGACTCTCAGCCCCCCAGGCAGGTCTCAGGCCCGAGTCCCCCCGGGAGACGGGGTCCCTGGGCGTGGGTCCGGCCCGCCCGGGCCCCTGCCCACCAGGCGCGGAACCCTGGCCCGCCCCTCATCGAGGCCCCGGGGCCCTAGTTCTTCCCTGGCACTCTGCCTCTGCCGGGGTGGGAGACGCGCTGGCAAGTGTGGTCCACGGGAAAAGGAACGGACCTCTGGGTGGCGGGCAGAGCTTCCAGTTCCACGGACAGGACCCCAGGGACTCTGTGAAGCGGGCCTGATATGTCCGGGGTGGGGCCCGTTGCCCCGAGGGAGGCTTCTGGTGGGGCTGCCTGCCCTCTGCCTGCCGGGTCCCGCGTCTTGGCCCGAAACCGGCCAGCGGCGGCTCTGACAAATGCCATCTCCTGGGGGCCTCCCCCCTGTTCCTCCATCCGTGAGGGGCGACCCCCTTACGGATGGAGGAACAGGGGGATCTTCGCAGTGGGGCGGTCGGGACGGAGGGGTCTGCGCGTCTCCAGCCACTTAGCCCAGTGACCCGCAGCCCGGCCCCAGAGTTCCAAGCTCCATGGAGGCAGGGGGCCTCTTATCACGGGAAGCAGGTGTCTCGCGGGGCTCCAGGGACGGCGTGGGCACTCTCTAGGCGAGAGAGGGTGCCCGTGCCCCGAGAGAGCCCCGGCGAGAGCCCGAGGCCTGGCCGCAGAGGCTGCCGTTGCCTCCCCCGGGCTCCTACCATGGGGCCTGGCCCTGCTCTCCCGAGGCCCTGGTTCGCCGCAGGTGAATGCCTCTTGCGGACGCCAAGGACAGGAGGCCGCCGATTCCCTCACAGAGGTGGGGGTTCGAGCTCTGGGGGACTGAGGTCGCAGCGGTCTCACTCCATTTTTGTGTGCTTCTGCACAGACTGGAGGGTTGAAGCGGCTGGGCCCAAGTCTGCCGCCTTGTGGCAGGGTGGGGGCGTTGCAGGCGAAGCAAGGCTCTTAGCCTCCCAGGCGGGGCACAGGCCAGACTCCCCACAGGAGAACAGGTCCGTGGACGAGGGTCCCGCCCGCCCGCCCGCCCGCCGGGACCCGCTCCACCTGGCGCGGAACCGTGGCCGGCCCCTCTTCCCGGCCCCAGGTCCCTAGTTCTTCCCTGGCACTCTGCCTCTGCGGGGGTGGGAGAGCTGCTGGGAAGTGTGGTCCACGGGAAAACGCACGGTCCTCTGGATGGCAGGGAGGGCTTCCGTTAACTCTGACACCAGCCCAGGGACCCTGTGAACCTGGCCTGATATCTCAAGGGGGGGCGGGGGGGGGCACGTTGCCCGGAGGGATGCTTGCGGTGGGGGGGCCTGCTTGCGCCTGCGCGGCCCCGCCTCTTGGCCCGTAAACTACCCGGCCGCGGCTCGGACAAAAGCCATCTCCTGGGCGCCTCCCCCCTGTTCTTCCATCCGTAAAGGGGGACCCCTTTACGGATGGAAGAACAGGGGGATCTTCGCAGTGGCGGGGACGGGACGGAGGGGTCTGCGGGTTTGCCGCCACGTAGGCCAGTTGCTCGCACCCCGGCCCCCTGTGTCCGTGCTCCATGGAGGAGGTGGGCCGCTTATGGCGGGATGCAGGCGTCCTGCGGGGCTCAAGGGACGGCGTGGGCACTCCCCGGGCGAGAGAGGGCACCCGGGACCCGAGAGAGCACCCGGGAAAATGCCCCGCCCTGGCCCCCGTGGCTCCAGTGGCCTCCCTAGGCTCCTGCCGTGGGGCCTGGTCCCGCCCACCTGGGCCCAGGTTCTCCGCAGGTGAATGCCTTTTGCGGACAGCAAGGACCACAGGCCGCGGATGCCTTCACGGGGAGGGGGGTTCGAGCTCTGTGGGACCCGGGTCCCAGCGGACACAGTCCCTTCTCGCGAAGTCCAGCCCAGACTTTAGAGAGTAGAAGCGTCTCGGTGCAGGTTTGCCGCCTCGGGGCAGGGTGGGGCCGTTTGAGCCAAGAAAGACTCTCAGCCCCCCAGGCAGGTCTCAGGCCCGAGTCCCCCCGGGAGACGGGGTCCCTGGGCGTGGGTCCGGCCCGCCCGGGCCCCTGCCCACCAGGCGCGGAACCCTGGCCCGCCCCTCATCGAGGCCCCGGGGCCCTAGTTCTTCCCTGGCACTCTGCCTCTGCCGGGGTGGGAGACGCGCTGGCAAGTGTGGTCCACGGGAAAAGGAACGGACCTCTGGGTGGCGGGCAGAGCTTCCAGTTCCACGGACAGGACCCCAGGGACTCTGTGAAGCGGGCCTGATATGTCCGGGGTGGGGCCCGTTGCCCCGAGGGAGGCTTCTGGTGGGGCTGCCTGCCCTCTGCCTGCCGGGTCCCGCGTCTTGGCCCGAAACCGGCCAGCGGCGGCTCTGACAAATGCCATCTCCTGGGGAACTCCCCCCTGTTCCTCCATCCGTAAGGGGCGACCCCCTTACGGATGGAGGAACAGGGGGATCTTCGCAGTGGGGCGGTCGGGACGGAGGGGTCTGCGCGTCTCCAGCCACTTAGCCCAGTGACCCGCAGCCCGGCCCCAGAGTTCCAAGCTCCATGGAGGCAGGGGGCCTCTTATCACGGGAAGCAGGTGTCTCGCGGGGCTCCAGGGACGGCGTGGGCACTCTCTAGGCGAGACAGGGTGCCCGTGCCCCGAGAGAGCCCCGGCGAGAGCCCGAGGCCTGGCCGCAGAGGCTGCCGTTGCCTCCCCCGGGCTCCTACCATGGGGCCTGGCCCTGCTCTCCCGAGGCCCTGGTTCGCCGCAGGTGAATGCCTTTTGCGGACGCCAAGGACAGGAGGCCGCCGATTCCCTCACAGAGGTGGGGGTTCGAGCTCTGGGGGACTGAGGTCGCAGCGGTCTCACTCCATTTTTGGGTGCTTCTGCACAGACTGGAGGGTTGAAGCGGCTGGGCCCAAGTCTGCCGCCTTGTGGCAGGGTGGGGGCGTTGCAGGCGAAGCAAGGCTCTTAGCCTCCCAGGCGGGGCACAGGCCAGACTCCCCACAGGAGAACAGGTCCGTGGACGAGGGTCCCGCCCGCCCGCCCGCCCGCCGGGACCCGCTCCACCTGGCGCGGAACCGTGGCCGGCCCCTCTTCCCGGCCCCAGGTCCCTAGTTCTTCCCTGGCACTCTGCCTCTGCGGGGGTGGGAGAGCTGCTGGGAAGTGTGGTCCACGGGAAAACGCACGGTCCTCTGGATGGCAGGGAGGGCTTCCGTTAACTCTGACACCAGCCCAGGGACCCTGTGAACCTGGCCTGATATCTCAAGGGGGGGCGGGGGGGGGCACGTTGCCCGGAGGGATGCTTGCGGTGGGGGGGCCTGCTTGCGCCTGCGCGGCCCCGCCTCTTGGCCCGTAAACCACCCGGCCGCGGCTCGGACAAAAGCCATCTCCTGGGCGCCTCCCCCCTGTTCTTCCATCCGTAAAGGGGGACCCCTTTACGGATGGAAGAACAGGGGGATCTTCGCAGTGGCGGGGACGGGACGGAGGGGTCTGCGGGTTTGCCGCCACGTAGGCCAGTTGCTCGCACCCCGGCCCCCTGTGTCCGTGCTCCATGGAGGAGGTGGGCCGCTTATGGCGGGATGCAGGCGTCCTGCGGGGCTCAAGGGACGGCGTGGGCACTCCCCGGGCGAGAGAGGGCACCCGGGACCCGAGAGAGCACCCGGGAAAATGCCCCGCCCTGGCCCCCGTGGCTCCAGTGGCCTCCCTAGGCTCCTGCCGTGGGGCCTGGTCCCGCCCACCTGGGCCCAGGTTCTCCGCAGGTGAATGCCTTTTGCGGACAGCAAGGACCACAGGCCGCGGATGCCTTCACGGGGAGGGGGGTTCGAGCTCTGTGGGACCCGGGTCCCAGCGGACACAGTCCCTTCTCGCGAAGTCCAGCCCAGACTTTAGAGAGTAGAAGCGTCTCGGTGCAGGTTTGCCGCCTCGGGGCAGGGTGGGGCCGTTTGAGCCAAGAAAGACTCTCAGCCCCCCAGGCAGGTCTCAGGCCCGAGTCCCCCCGGGAGACGGGGTCCCTGGGCGTGGGTCCGGCCCGCCCGGGCCCCTGCCCACCAGGCGCGGAACCCTGGCCCGCCCCTCATCGAGGCCCCGGGGCCCTAGTTCTTCCCTGGCACTCTGCCTCTGCCGGGGTGGGAGACGCGCTGGCAAGTGTGGTCCACGGGAAAAGGAACGGACCTCTGGGTGGCGGGCAGAGCTTCCAGTTCCACGGACAGGACCCCAGGGACTCTGTGAAGCGGGCCTGATATGTCCGGGGTGGGGCCCGTTGCCCCGAGGGAGGCTTCTGGTGGGGCTGCCTGCCCTCTGCCTGCCGGGTCCCGCGTCTTGGCCCGAAACCGGCCAGCGGCGGCTCTGACAAATGCCATCTCCTGGGGGCCTCCCCCCTGTTCCTCCATCCGTAAGGGGCGACCCCCTTACGGATGGAGGAACAGGGGGATCTTCGCAGTGGGGCGGTCGGGACGGAGGGGTCTGCGCGTCTCCAGCCACTTAGCCCAGTGACCCGCAGCCCGGCCCCAGAGTTCCAAGCTCCATGGAGGCAGGGGGCCTCTTATCACGGGAAGCAGGTGTCTCGCGGGGCTCCAGGGACGGCGTGGGCACTCTCTAGGCGAGAGAGGGTGCCCGTGCCCCGAGAGAGCCCCGGCGAGAGCCCGAGGCCTGGCCGCAGAGGCTGCCGTTGCCTCCCCCGGGCTCCTACCATGGGGCCTGGCCCTGCTCTCCCGAGGCCCTGGTTCGCCGCAGGTGAATGCCTTTTGCGGACGCCAAGGACAGGAGGCCGCCGATTCCCTCACAGAGGTGGGGGTTCGAGCTCTGGGGGACTGAGGTCGCAGCGGTCTCACTCCATTTTTGGGTGCTTCTGCACAGACTGGAGGGTTGAAGCGGCTGGGCCCAAGTCTGCCGCCTTGTGGCAGGGTGGGGGCGTTGCAGGCGAAGCAAGGCTCTTAGCCTCCCAGGCGGGGCACAGGCCAGACTCCCCACAGGAGAACTGGTCCGTGGACGAGGGTCCCGCCCGCCCGCCCGCCCGCCGGGACCCGCTCCACCTGGCGCGGAACCGTGGCCGGCCCCTCTTCCCGGCCCCAGGTCCCTAGTTCTTCCCTGGCACTCTGCCTCTGCGGGGGTGGGAGAGCTGCTGGGAAGTGTGGTCCACGGGAAAACGCACGGTCCTCTGGATGGCAGGGAGGGCTTCCGTTAACTCTGACACCAGCCCAGGGACCCTGTGAACCTGGCCTGATATCTCAAGGGGGGGCGGGGGGGGGCACGTTGCCCGGAGGGATGCTTGCGGGGGGGGGGGGGGGCCTGCTTGCGCCTGCGCGGCCCCGCCTCTTGGCCCGTAAACCACCCGGCCGCGGCTCGGACAAAAGCCATCTCCTGGGCGCCTCCCCCCTGTTCTTCCATCCGTAAAGGGGGACCCCTTTACGGATGGAAGAACAGGGGGATCTTCGCAGTGGCGGGGACGGGACGGAGGGGTCTGCGGGTTTGCCGCCACGTAGGCCAGTTGCTCGCACCCCGGCCCCCTGTGTCCGTACTCCATGGAGGAGGTGGGCCGCTTATGGCGGGATGCAGGCGTCCTGCGGGGCTCAAGGGACGGCGTGGGCACTCCCCGGGCGAGAGAGGGCACCCGGGACCCGAGAGAGCACCCGGGAAAATGCCCCGCCCTGGCCCCCGTGGCTCCAGTGGCCTCCCTAGGCTCCTGCCGTGGGGCCTGGTCCCGCCCACCTGGGCCCAGGTTCTCCGCAGGTGAATGCCTTTTGCGGACAGCAAGGACCACAGGCCGCGGATGCCTTCACGGGGAGGGGGGTTCGAGCTCTGTGGGACCCGGGTCCCAGCGGACACAGTCCCTTCTCGCGAAGTCCAGCCCAGACTTTAGAGAGTAGAAGCGTCTCGGTGCAGGTTTGCCGCCTCGGGGCAGGGTGGGGCCGTTTGAGCCAAGAAAGACTCTCAGCCCCCCAGGCAGGTCTCAGGCCCGAGTCCCCCCGGGAGACGGGGTCCCTGGGCGTGGGTCCGGCCCGCCCGGGCCCCTGCCCACCAGGCGCGGAACCCTGGCCCGCCCCTCATCGAGGCCCCGGGGCCCTAGTTCTTCCCTGGCACTCTGCCTCTGCCGGGGTGGGAGACGCGCTGGCAAGTGTGGTCCACGGGAAAAGGAACGGACCTCTGGGTGGCGGGCAGAGCTTCCAGTTCCACGGACAGGACCCCAGGGACTCTGTGAAGCGGGCCTGATATGTCCGGGGTGGGGCCCGTTGCCCCGAGGGAGGCTTCTGGTGGGGCTGCCTGCCCTCTGCCTGCCGGGTCCCGCGTCTTGGCCCGAAACCGGCCAGCGGCGGCTCTGACAAATGCCATCTCCTGGGGGCCTCCCCCCTGTTCCTCCATCCGTAAGGGGCGACCCCCTTACGGATGGAGGAACAGGGGGATCTTCGCAGTGGGGCGGTCGGGACGGAGGGGTCTGCGCGTCTCCAGCCACTTAGCCCAGTGACCCGCAGCCCGGCCCCAGAGTTCCAAGCTCCATGGAGGCAGGGGGCCTCTTATCACGGGAAGCAGGTGTCTCGCGGGGCTCCAGGGACGGCGTGGGCACTCTCTAGGCGAGAGAGGGTGCCCGTGCCCCGAGAGAGCCCCGGCGAGAGCCCGAGGCCTGGCCGCAGAGGCTGCCGTTGCCTCCCCCGGGCTCCTACCATGGGGCCTGGCCCTGCTCTCCCGAGGCCCTGGTTCGCCGCAGGTGAATGCCTTTTGCGGACGCCAAGGACAGGAGGCCGCCGATTCCCTCACAGAGGTGGGGGTTCGAGCTCTGGGGGACTGAGGTCGCAGCGGTCTCACTCCATTTTTGGGTGCTTCTGCACAGACTGGAGGGTTGAAGCGGCTGGGCCCAAGTCTGCCGCCTTGTGGCAGGGTGGGGGCGTTGCAGGCGAAGCAAGGCTCTTAGCCTCCCAGGCGGGGCACAGGCCAGACTCCCCACAGGAGAACAGGTCCGTGGACGAGGGTCCCGCCCGCCCGCCCGCCCGCCGGGACCCGCTCCACCTGGCGCGGAACCGTGGCCGGCCCCTCTTCCCGGCCCCAGGTCCCTAGTTCTTCCCTGGCACTCTGCCTCTGCGGGGGTGGGAGAGCTGCTGGGAAGTGTGGTCCACGGGAAAACGCACGGTCCTCTGGATGGCAGGGAGGGCTTCCGTTAACTCTGACACCAGCCCAGGGACCCTGTGAACCTGGCCTGATATCTCAAGGGGGGGCGGGGGGGGCACGTTGCCCGGAGGGATGCTTGCGGTGGGGGGGCCTGCTTGCGCCTGCGCGGCCCCGCCTCTTGGCCCGTAAACCACCCGGCCGCGGCTCGGACAAAAGCCATCTCCTGGGCGCCTCCCCCCTGTTCTTCCATCCGTAAAGGGGGACCCCTTTACGGATGGAAGAACAGGGGGATCTTCGCAGTGGCGGGGACGGGACGGAGGGGTCTGCGGGTTTGCCGCCACGTAGGCCAGTTGCTCGCACCCCGGCCCCCTGTGTCCGTGCTCCATGGAGGAGGTGGGCCGCTTATGGCGGGATGCAGGCGTCCTGCGGGGCTCAAGGGACGGCGTGGGCGCTCCCCGGGCGAGAGAGGGCACCCGGGACCCGAGAGAGCACCCGGGAAAATGCCCCGCCCTGGCCCCCGTGGCTCCAGTGGCCTCCCTAGGCTCCTGCCGTGGGGCCTGGTCCCGCCCACCTGGGCCCAGGTTCTCCTCAGGTGAATGCCTTTTGCGGACAGCAAGGACCACAGGCCGCGGATGCCTTCACGGGGAGGGGGGTTCGAGCTCTGTGGGACCCGGGTCCCAGCGGACACAGTCCCTTCTCGCGAAGTCCAGCCCAGACTTTAGAGAGTAGAAGCGTCTCGGTGCAGGTTTGCCGCCTCGGGGCAGGGTGGGGCCGTTTGAGCCAAGAAAGACTCTCAGCCCCCCAGGCAGGTCTCAGGCCCGAGTCCCCCCGGGAGACGGGGTCCCTGGGCGTGGGTCCGGCCCGCCCGGGCCCCTGCCCACCAGGCGCGGAACCCTGGCCCGCCCCTCATCGAGGCCCCGGGGCCCTAGTTCTTCCCTGGCACTCTGCCTCTGCCGGGGTGGGAGACGCGCTGGCAAGTGTGGTCCACGGGAAAAGGAACGGACCTCTGGGTGGCGGGCAGAGCTTCCAGTTCCACGGACAGGACCCCAGGGACTCTGTGAAGCGGGCCTGATATGTCCGGGGTGGGGCCCGTTGCCCCGAGGGAGGCTTCTGGTGGGGCTGCCTGCCCTCTGCCTGCCGGGTCCCGCGTCTTGGCCCGAAACCGGCCAGCGGCGGCTCTGACAAATGCCATCTCCTGGGGGCCTCCCCCCTGTTCCTCCATCCGTAAGGGGCGACCCCCTTACGGATGGAGGAACAGGGGGATCTTCGCAGTGGGGCGGTCGGGACGGAGGGGTCTGCGCGTCTCCAGCCACTTAGCCCAGTGACCCGCAGCCCGGCCCCAGAGTTCCAAGCTCCATGGAGGCAGGGGGCCTCTTATCACGGGAAGCAGGTGTCTCGCGGGGCTCCAGGGACGGCGTGGGCACTCTCTAGGCGAGAGAGGGTGCCCGTGCCCCGAGAGAGCCCCGGCGAGAGCCCGAGGCCTGGCCGCAGAGGCTGCCGTTGCCTCCCCCGGGCTCCTACCATGGGGCCTGGCCCTGCTCTCCCGAGGCCCTGGTTCGCCGCAGGTGAATGCCTTTTGCGGACGCCAAGGACAGGAGGCCGCCGATTCCCTCACAGAGGTGGGGGTTCGAGCTCTGGGGGACTGAGGTCGCAGCGGTCTCACTCCATTTTTGGGTGCTTCTGCACAGACTGGAGGGTTGAAGCGGCTGGGCCCAAGTCTGCCGCCTTGTGGCAGGGTGGGGGCGTTGCAGGCGAAGCAAGGCTCTTAGCCTCCCAGGCGGGGCACAGGCCAGACTCCCCACAGGAGAACAGGTCCGTGGACGAGGGTCCCGCCCGCCCGCCCGCCCGCCGGGACCCGCTCCACCTGGCGCGGAACCGTGGCCGGCCCCTCTTCCCGGCCCCAGGTCCCTAGTTCTTCCCTGGCACTCTGCCTCTGCGGGGGTGGGAGAGCTGCTGGGAAGTGTGGTCCACGGGAAAACGCACGGTCCTCTGGATGGCAGGGAGGGCTTCCGTTAACTCTGACACCAGCCCAGGGACCCTGTGAACCTGGCCTGATATCTCAAGGGGGGGCGGGGGGGGGCACGTTGCCCGGAGGGATGCTTGCGGTGGGGGGGCCTGCTTGCGCCTGCGCGGCCCCGCCTCTTGGCCCGTAAACCACCCGGCCGCGGCTCGGACAAAAGCCATCTCCTGGGCGCCTCCCCCCTGTTCTTCCATCCGTAAAGGGGGACCCCTTTACGGATGGAAGAACAGGGGGATCTTCGCAGTGGCGGGGACGGGACGGAGGGGTCTGCGGGTTTGCCGCCACGTAGGCCAGTTGCTCGCACCCCGGCCCCCTGTGTCCGTGCTCCATGGAGGAGGTGGGCCGCTTATGGCGGGATGCAGGCGTCCTGCGGGGCTCAAGGGACGGCGTGGGCACTCCCCGGGCGAGAGAGGGCACCCGGGACCCGAGAGAGCACCCGGGAAAATGCCCCGCCCTGGCCCCCGTGGCTCCAGTGGCCTCCCTAGGCTCCTGCCGTGGGGCCTGGTCCCGCCCACCTGGGCCCAGGTTCTCCGCAGGTGAATGCCTTTTGCGGACAGCAAGGACCACAGGCCGCGGATGCCTTCACGGGGAGGGGGGTTCGAGCTCTGTGGGACCCGGGTCCCAGCGGACACAGTCCCTTCTCGCGAAGTCCAGCCCAGACTTTAGAGAGTAGAAGCGTCTCGGTGCAGGTTTGCCGCCTCGGGGCAGGGTGGGGCCGTTTGAGCCAAGAAAGACTCTCAGCCCCCCAGGCAGGTCTCAGGCCCGAGTCCCCCCGGGAGACGGGGTCCCTGGGCGTGGGTCCGGCCCGCCCGGGCCCCTGCCCACCAGGCGCGGAACCCTGGCCCGCCCCTCATCGAGGCCCCGGGGCCCTAGTTCTTCCCTGGCACTCTGCCTCTGCCGGGGTGGGAGACGCGCTGGCAAGTGTGGTCCACGGGAAAAGGAACGGACCTCTGGGTGGCGGGCAGAGCTTCCAGTTCCACGGACAGGACCCCAGGGACTCTGTGAAGCGGGCCTGATATGTCCGGGGTGGGGCCCGTTGCCCCGAGGGAGGCTTCTGGTGGGGCTGCCTGCCCTCTGCCTGCCGGGTCCCGCGTCTTGGCCCGAAACCGGCCAGCGGCGGCTCTGACAAATGCCATCTCCTGGGGAACTCCCCCCTGTTCCTCCATCCGTAAGGGGCGACCCCCTTACGGATGGAGGAACAGGGGGATCTTCGCAGTGGGGCGGTCGGGACGGAGGGGTCTGCGCGTCTCCAGCCACTTAGCCCAGTGACCCGCAGCCCGGCCCCAGAGTTCCAAGCTCCATGGAGGCAGGGGGCCTCTTGTCACGGGAAGCAGGTGTCTCGCGGGGCTCCAGGGACGGCGTGGGCACTCTCTAGGCGAGAGAGGGTGCCCGTGCCCCGAGAGAGCCCCGGCGAGAGCCCGAGGCCTGGCCGCAGAGGCTGCCGTTGCCTCCCCCGGGCTCCTACCATGGGGCCTGGCCCTGCTCTCCCGAGGCCCTGGTTCGCCGCAGGTGAATGCCTTTTGCGGACGCCAAGGACAGGAGGCCGCCGATTCCCTCACAGAGGTGGGGGTTCGAGCTCTGGGGGACTGAGGTCGCAGCGGTCTCACTCCATTTTTGTGTGCTTCTGCACAGACTGGAGGGTTGAAGCGGCTGGGCCCAAGTCTGCCGCCTTGTGGCAGGGTGGGGGCGTTGCAGGCGAAGCAAGGCTCTTAGCCTCCCAGGCGGGGCACAGGCCAGACTCCCCACAGGAGAACAGGTCCGTGGACGAGGGTCCCGCCCGCCCGCCCGCCCGCCGGGACCCGCTCCACCTGGCGCGGAACCGTGGCCGGCCCCTCTTCCCGGCCCCAGGTCCCTAGTTCTTCCCTGGCACTCTGCCTCTGCGGGGGTGGGAGAGCTGCTGGGAAGTGTGGTCCACGGGAAAACGCACGGTCCTCTGGATGGCAGGGAGGGCTTCCGTTAACTCTGACACCAGCCCAGGGACCCTGTGAACCTGGCCTGATATCTCAAGGGGGGGCGGGGGGGGGCACGTTGCCCGGAGGGATGCTTGCGGTGGGGGGGCCTGCTTGCGCCTGCGCGGCCCCGCCTCTTGGCCCGTAAACCACCCGGCCGCGGCTCGGACAAAAGCCATCTCCTGGGCGCCTCCCCCCTGTTCTTCCATCCGTAAAGGGGGACCCCTTTACGGATGGAAGAACAGGGGGATCTTCGCAGTGGCGGGGACGGGACGGAGGGGTCTGCGGGTTTGCCGCCACGTAGGCCAGTTGCTCGCACCCCGGCCCCCTGTGTCCGTGCTCCATGGAGGAGGTGGGCCGCTTATGGCGGGATGCAGGCGTCCTGCGGGGCTCAAGGGACGGCGTGGGCACTCCCCGGGCGAGAGAGGGCACCCGGGACCCGAGAGAGCACCCGGGAAAATGCCCCGCCCTGGCCCCCGTGGCTCCAGTGGCCTCCCTAGGCTCCTGCCGTGGGGCCTGGTCCCGCCCACCTGGGCCCAGGTTCTCCGCAGGTGAATGCCTTTTGCGGACAGCAAGGACCACAGGCCGCGGATGCCTTCACGGGGAGGGGGGTTCGAGCTCTGTGGGACCCGGGTCCCAGCGGACACAGTCCCTTCTCGCGAAGTCCAGCCCAGACTTTAGAGAGTAGAAGCGTCTCGGTGCAGGTTTGCCGCCTCGGGGCAGGGTGGGGCCGTTTGAGCCAAGAAAGACTCTCAGCCCCCCAGGCAGGTCTCAGGCCCGAGTCCCCCCGGGAGACGGGGTCCCTGGGCGTGGGTCCGGCCCGCCCGGGCCCCTGCCCACCAGGCGCGGAACCCTGGCCCGCCCCTCATCGAGGCCCCGGGGCCCTAGTTCTTCCCTGGCACTCTGCCTCTGCCGGGGTGGGAGACGCGCTGGCAAGTGTGGTCCACGGGAAAAGGAACGGACCTCTGGGTGGCGGGCAGAGCTTCCAGTTCCACGGACAGGACCCCAGGGACTCTGTGAAGCGGGCCTGATATGTCCGGGGTGGGGCCCGTTGCCCCGAGGGAGGCTTCTGGTGGGGCTGCCTGCCCTCTGCCTGCCGGGTCCCGCGTCTTGGCCCGAAACCGGCCAGCGGCGGCTCTGACAAATGCCATCTCCTGGGGGCCTCCCCCCTGTTCCTCCATCCGTAAGGGGCGACCCCCTTACGGATGGAGGAACAGGGGGATCTTCGCAGTGGGGCGGTCGGGACGGAGGGGTCTGCGCGTCTCCAGCCACTTAGCCCAGTGACCCGCAGCCCGGCCCCAGAGTTCCAAGCTCCATGGAGGCAGGGGGCCTCTTATCACGGGAAGCAGGTGTCTCGCGGGGCTCCAGGGACGGCGTGGGCACTCTCTAGGCGAGAGAGGGTGCCCGTGCCCCGAGAGAGCCCCGGCGAGAGCCCGAGGCCTGGCCGCAGAGGCTGCCGTTGCCTCCCCCGGGCTCCTACCATGGGGCCTGGCCCTGCTCTCCCGAGGCCCTGGTTCGCCGCAGGTGAATGCCTCTTGCGGACGCCAAGGACAGGAGGCCGCCGATTCCCTCACAGAGGTGGGGGTTCGAGCTCTGGGGGACTGAGGTCGCAGCGGTCTCACTCCATTTTTGTGTGCTTCTGCACAGACTGGAGGGTTGAAGCGGCTGGGCCCAAGTCTGCCGCCTTGTGGCAGGGTGGGGGCGTTGCAGGCGAAGCAAGGCTCTTAGCCTCCCAGGCGGGGCACAGGCCAGACTCCCCACAGGAGAACAGGTCCGTGGACGAGGGTCCCGCCCGCCCGCCCGCCCGCCGGGACCCGCTCCACCTGGCGCGGAACCGTGGCCGGCCCCTCTTCCCGGCCCCAGGTCCCTAGTTCTTCCCTGGCACTCTGCCTCTGCGGGGGTGGGAGAGCTGCTGGGAAGTGTGGTCCACGGGAAAACGCACGGTCCTCTGGATGGCAGGGAGGGCTTCCGTTAACTCTGACACCAGCCCAGGGACCCTGTGAACCTGGCCTGATATCTCAAGGGGGGGCGGGGGGGGGCACGTTGCCCGGAGGGATGCTTGCGGTGGGGGGGCCTGCTTGCGCCTGCGCGGCCCCGCCTCTTGGCCCGTAAACTACCCGGCCGCGGCTCGGACAAAAGCCATCTCCTGGGCGCCTCCCCCCTGTTCTTCCATCCGTAAAGGGGGACCCCTTTACGGATGGAAGAACAGGGGGATCTTCGCAGTGGCGGGGACGGGACGGAGGGGTCTGCGGGTTTGCCGCCACGTAGGCCAGTTGCTCGCACCCCGGCCCCCTGTGTCCGTGCTCCATGGAGGAGGTGGGCCGCTTATGGCGGGATGCAGGCGTCCTGCGGGGCTCAAGGGACGGCGTGGGCACTCCCCGGGCGAGAGAGGGCACCCGGGACCCGAGAGAGCACCCGGGAAAATGCCCCGCCCTGGCCCCCGTGGCTCCAGTGGCCTCCCTAGGCTCCTGCCGTGGGGCCTGGTCCCGCCCACCTGGGCCCAGGTTCTCCGCAGGTGAATGCCTTTTGCGGACAGCAAGGACCACAGGCCGCGGATGCCTTCACGGGGAGGGGGGTTCGAGCTCTGTGGGACCCGGGTCCCAGCGGACACAGTCCCTTCTCGCGAAGTCCAGCCCAGACTTTAGAGAGTAGAAGCGTCTCGGTGCAGGTTTGCCGCCTCGGGGCAGGGTGGGGCCGTTTGAGCCAAGAAAGACTCTCAGCCCCCCAGGCAGGTCTCAGGCCCGAGTCCCCCCGGGAGACGGGGTCCCTGGGCGTGGGTCCGGCCCGCCCGGGCCCCTGCCCACCAGGCGCGGAACCCTGGCCCGCCCCTCATCGAGGCCCCGGGGCCCTAGTTCTTCCCTGGCACTCTGCCTCTGCCGGGGTGGGAGACGCGCTGGCAAGTGTGGTCCACGGGAAAAGGAACGGACCTCTGGGTGGCGGGCAGAGCTTCCAGTTCCACGGACAGGACCCCAGGGACTCTGTGAAGCGGGCCTGATATGTCCGGGGTGGGGCCCGTTGCCCCGAGGGAGGCTTCTGGTGGGGCTGCCTGCCCTCTGCCTGCCGGGTCCCGCGTCTTGGCCCGAAACCGGCCAGCGGCGGCTCTGACAAATGCCATCTCCTGGGGAACTCCCCCCTGTTCCTCCATCCGTAAGGGGCGACCCCCTTACGGATGGAGGAACAGGGGGATCTTCGCAGTGGGGCGGTCGGGACGGAGGGGTCTGCGCGTCTCCAGCCACTTAGCCCAGTGACCCGCAGCCCGGCCCCAGAGTTCCAAGCTCCATGGAGGCAGGGGGCCTCTTGTCACGGGAAGCAGGTGTCTCGCGGGGCTCCAGGGACGGCGTGGGCACTCTCTAGGCGAGAGAGGGTGCCCGTGCCCCGAGAGAGCCCCGGCGAGAGCCCGAGGCCTGGCCGCAGAGGCTGCCGTTGCCTCCCCCGGGCTCCTACCATGGGGCCTGGCCCTGCTCTCCCGAGGCCCTGGTTCGCCGCAGGTGAATGCCTTTTGCGGACGCCAAGGACAGGAGGCCGCCGATTCCCTCACAGAGGTGGGGGTTCGAGCTCTGGGGGACTGAGGTCGCAGCGGTCTCACTCCATTTTTGTGTGCTTCTGCACAGACTGGAGGGTTGAAGCGGCTGGGCCCAAGTCTGCCGCCTTGTGGCAGGGTGGGGGCGTTGCAGGCGAAGCAAGGCTCTTAGCCTCCCAGGCGGGGCACAGGCCAGACTCCCCACAGGAGAACAGGTCCGTGGACGAGGGTCCCGCCCGCCCGCCCGCCCGCCGGGACCCGCTCCACCTGGCGCGGAACCGTGGCCGGCCCCTCTTCCCGGCCCCAGGTCCCTAGTTCTTCCCTGGCACTCTGCCTCTGCGGGGGTGGGAGAGCTGCTGGGAAGTGTGGTCCACGGGAAAACGCACGGTCCTCTGGATGGCAGGGAGGGCTTCCGTTAACTCTGACACCAGCCCAGGGACCCTGTGAACCTGGCCTGATATCTCAAGGGGGGGCGGGGGGGGGCACGTTGCCCGGAGGGATGCTTGCGGTGGGGGGGCCTGCTTGCGCCTGCGCGGCCCCGCCTCTTGGCCCGTAAACCACCCGGCCGCGGCTCGGACAAAAGCCATCTCCTGGGCGCCTCCCCCCTGTTCTTCCATCCGTAAAGGGGGACCCCTTTACGGATGGAAGAACAGGGGGATCTTCGCAGTGGCGGGGACGGGACGGAGGGGTCTGCGGGTTTGCCGCCACGTAGGCCAGTTGCTCGCACCCCGGCCCCCTGTGTCCGTGCTCCATGGAGGAGGTGGGCCGCTTATGGCGGGATGCAGGCGTCCTGCGGGGCTCAAGGGACGGCGTGGGCACTCCCCGGGCGAGAGAGGGCACCCGGGACCCGAGAGAGCACCCGGGAAAATGCCCCGCCCTGGCCCCCGTGGCTCCAGTGGCCTCCCTAGGCTCCTGCCGTGGGGCCTGGTCCCGCCCACCTGGGCCCAGGTTCTCCGCAGGTGAATGCCTTTTGCGGACAGCAAGGACCACAGGCCGCGGATGCCTTCACGGGGAGGGGGGTTCGAGCTCTGTGGGACCCGGGTCCCAGCGGACACAGTCCCTTCTCGCGAAGTCCAGCCCAGACTTTAGAGAGTAGAAGCGTCTCGGTGCAGGTTTGCCGCCTCGGGGCAGGGTGGGGCCGTTTGAGCCAAGAAAGACTCTCAGCCCCCCAGGCAGGTCTCAGGCCCGAGTCCCCCCGGGAGACGGGGTCCCTGGGCGTGGGTCCGGCCCGCCCGGGCCCCTGCCCACCAGGCGCGGAACCCTGGCCCGCCCCTCATCGAGGCCCCGGGGCCCTAGTTCTTCCCTGGCACTCTGCCTCTGCCGGGGTGGGAGACGCGCTGGCAAGTGTGGTCCACGGGAAAAGGAACGGACCTCTGGGTGGCGGGCAGAGCTTCCAGTTCCACGGACAGGACCCCAGGGACTCTGTGAAGCGGGCCTGATATGTCCGGGGTGGGGCCCGTTGCCCCGAGGGAGGCTTCTGGTGGGGCTGCCTGCCCTCTGCCTGCCGGGTCCCGCGTCTTGGCCCGAAACCGGCCAGCGGCGGCTCTGACAAATGCCATCTCCTGGGGGCCTCCCCCCTGTTCCTCCATCCGTGAGGGGCGACCCCCTTACGGATGGAGGAACAGGGGGATCTTCGCAGTGGGGCGGTCGGGACGGAGGGGTCTGCGCGTCTCCAGCCACTTAGCCCAGTGACCCGCAGCCCGGCCCCAGAGTTCCAAGCTCCATGGAGGCAGGGGGCCTCTTATCACGGGAAGCAGGTGTCTCGCGGGGCTCCAGGGACGGCGTGGGCACTCTCTAGGCGAGAGAGGGTGCCCGTGCCCCGAGAGAGCCCCGGCGAGAGCCCGAGGCCTGGCCGCAGAGGCTGCCGTTGCCTCCCCCGGGCTCCTACCATGGGGCCTGGCCCTGCTCTCCCGAGGCCCTGGTTCGCCGCAGGTGAATGCCTCTTGCGGACGCCAAGGACAGGAGGCCGCCGATTCCCTCACAGAGGTGGGGGTTCGAGCTCTGGGGGACTGAGGTCGCAGCGGTCTCACTCCATTTTTGTGTGCTTCTGCACAGACTGGAGGGTTGAAGCGGCTGGGCCCAAGTCTGCCGCCTTGTGGCAGGGTGGGGGCGTTGCAGGCGAAGCAAGGCTCTTAGCCTCCCAGGCGGGGCACAGGCCAGACTCCCCACAGGAGAACAGGTCCGTGGACGAGGGTCCCGCCCGCCCGCCCGCCCGCCGGGACCCGCTCCACCTGGCGCGGAACCGTGGCCGGCCCCTCTTCCCGGCCCCAGGTCCCTAGTTCTTCCCTGGCACTCTGCCTCTGCGGGGGTGGGAGAGCTGCTGGGAAGTGTGGTCCACGGGAAAACGCACGGTCCTCTGGATGGCAGGGAGGGCTTCCGTTAACTCTGACACCAGCCCAGGGACCCTGTGAACCTGGCCTGATATCTCAAGGGGGGGCGGGGGGGGGCACGTTGCCCGGAGGGATGCTTGCGGTGGGGGGGCCTGCTTGCGCCTGCGCGGCCCCGCCTCTTGGCCCGTAAACTACCCGGCCGCGGCTCGGACAAAAGCCATCTCCTGGGCGCCTCCCCCCTGTTCTTCCATCCGTAAAGGGGGACCCCTTTACGGATGGAAGAACAGGGGGATCTTCGCAGTGGCGGGGACGGGACGGAGGGGTCTGCGGGTTTGCCGCCACGTAGGCCAGTTGCTCGCACCCCGGCCCCCTGTGTCCGTGCTCCATGGAGGAGGTGGGCCGCTTATGGCGGGATGCAGGCGTCCTGCGGGGCTCAAGGGACGGCGTGGGCACTCCCCGGGCGAGAGAGGGCACCCGGGACCCGAGAGAGCACCCGGGAAAATGCCCCGCCCTGGCCCCCGTGGCTCCAGTGGCCTCCCTAGGCTCCTGCCGTGGGGCCTGGTCCCGCCCACCTGGGCCCAGGTTCTCCGCAGGTGAATGCCTTTTGCGGACAGCAAGGACCACAGGCCGCGGATGCCTTCACGGGGAGGGGGGTTCGAGCTCTGTGGGACCCGGGTCCCAGCGGACACAGTCCCTTCTCGCGAAGTCCAGCCCAGACTTTAGAGAGTAGAAGCGTCTCGGTGCAGGTTTGCCGCCTCGGGGCAGGGTGGGGCCGTTTGAGCCAAGAAAGACTCTCAGCCCCCCAGGCAGGTCTCAGGCCCGAGTCCCCCCGGGAGACGGGGTCCCTGGGCGTGGGTCCGGCCCGCCCGGGCCCCTGCCCACCAGGCGCGGAACCCTGGCCCGCCCCTCATCGAGGCCCCGGGGCCCTAGTTCTTCCCTGGCACTCTGCCTCTGCCGGGGTGGGAGACGCGCTGGCAAGTGTGGTCCACGGGAAAAGGAACGGACCTCTGGGTGGCGGGCAGAGCTTCCAGTTCCACGGACAGGACCCCAGGGACTCTGTGAAGCGGGCCTGATATGTCCGGGGTGGGGCCCGTTGCCCCGAGGGAGGCTTCTGGTGGGGCTGCCTGCCCTCTGCCTGCCGGGTCCCGCGTCTTGGCCCGAAACCGGCCAGCGGCGGCTCTGACAAATGCCATCTCCTGGGGAACTCCCCCCTGTTCCTCCATCCGTAAGGGGCGACCCCCTTACGGATGGAGGAACAGGGGGATCTTCGCAGTGGGGCGGTCGGGACGGAGGGGTCTGCGCGTCTCCAGCCACTTAGCCCAGTGACCCGCAGCCCGGCCCCAGAGTTCCAAGCTCCATGGAGGCAGGGGGCCTCTTATCACGGGAAGCAGGTGTCTCGCGGGGCTCCAGGGACGGCGTGGGCACTCTCTAGGCGAGAGAGGGTGCCCGTGCCCCGAGAGAGCCCCGGCGAGAGCCCGAGGCCTGGCCGCAGAGGCTGCCGTTGCCTCCCCCGGGCTCCTACCATGGGGCCTGGCCCTGCTCTCCCGAGGCCCTGGTTCGCCGCAGGTGAATGCCTTTTGCGGAGGCCAAGGACAGGAGGCCGCCGATTCCCTCACAGAGGTGGGGGTTCGAGCTCTGGGGGACTGAGGTCGCAGCGGTCTCACTCCATTTTTGGGTGCTTCTGCACAGACTGGAGGGTTGAAGCGGCTGGGCCCAAGTCTGCCGCCTTGTGGCAGGGTGGGGGCGTTGCAGGCGAAGCAAGGCTCTTAGCCTCCCAGGCGGGGCACAGGCCAGACTCCCCACAGGAGAACAGGTCCGTGGACGAGGGTCCCGCCCGCCCGCCCGCCCGCCGGGACCCGCTCCACCTGGCGCGGAACCGTGGCCGGCCCCTCTTCCCGGCCCCAGGTCCCTAGTTCTTCCCTGGCACTCTGCCTCTGCGGGGGTGGGAGAGCTGCTGGGAAGTGTGGTCCACGGGAAAACGCACGGTCCTCTGGATGGCAGGGAGGGCTTCCGTTAACTCTGACACCAGCCCAGGGACCCTGTGAACCTGGCCTGATATCTCAAGGGGGGGCGGGGGGGGGCACGTTGCCCGGAGGGATGCTTGCGGTGGGGGGGCCTGCTTGCGCCTGCGCGGCCCCGCCTCTTGGCCCGTAAACCACCCGGCCGCGGCTCGGACAAAAGCCATCTCCTGGGCGCCTCCCCCCTGTTCTTCCATCCGTAAAGGGGGACCCCTTTACGGATGGAAGAACAGGGGGATCTTCGCAGTGGCGGGGACGGGACGGAGGGGTCTGCGGGTTTGCCGCCACGTAGGCCAGTTGCTCGCACCCCGGCCCCCTGTGTCCGTGCTCCATGGAGGAGGTGGGCCGCTTATGGCGGGATGCAGGCGTCCTGCGGGGCTCAAGGGACGGCGTGGGCACTCCCCGGGCGAGAGAGGGCACCCGGGACCCGAGAGAGCACCCGGGAAAATGCCCCGCCCTGGCCCCCGTGGCTCCAGTGGCCTCCCTAGGCTCCTGCCGTGGGGCCTGGTCCCGCCCACCTGGGCCCAGGTTCTCCGCAGGTGAATGCCTTTTGCGGACAGCAAGGACCACAGGCCGCGGATGCCTTCACGGGGAGGGGGGTTCGAGCTCTGTGGGACCCGGGTCCCAGCGGACACAGTCCCTTCTCGCGAAGTCCAGCCCAGACTTTAGAGAGTAGAAGCGTCTCGGTGCAGGTTTGCCGCCTCGGGGCAGGGTGGGGCCGTTTGAGCCAAGAAAGACTCTCAGCCCCCCAGGCAGGTCTCAGGCCCGAGTCCCCCCGGGAGACGGGGTCCCTGGGCGTGGGTCCGGCCCGCCCGGGCCCCTGCCCACCAGGCGCGGAACCCTGGCCCGCCCCTCATCGAGGCCCCGGGGCCCTAGTTCTTCCCTGGCACTCTGCCTCTGCCGGGGTGGGAGACGCGCTGGCAAGTGTGGTCCACGGGAAAAGGAACGGACCTCTGGGTGGCGGGCAGAGCTTCCAGTTCCACGGACAGGACCCCAGGGACTCTGTGAAGCGGGCCTGATATGTCCGGGGTGGGGCCCGTTGCCCCGAGGGAGGCTTCTGGTGGGGCTGCCTGCCCTCTGCCTGCCGGGTCCCGCGTCTTGGCCCGAAACCGGCCAGCGGCGGCTCTGACAAATGCCATCTCCTGGGGAACTCCCCCCTGTTCCTCCATCCGTAAGGGGCGACCCCCTTACGGATGGAGGAACAGGGGGATCTTCGCAGTGGGGCGGTCGGGACGGAGGGGTCTGCGCGTCTCCAGCCACTTAGCCCAGTGACCCGCAGCCCGGCCCCAGAGTTCCAAGCTCCATGGAGGCAGGGGGCCTCTTATCACGGGAAGCAGGTGTCTCGCGGGGCTCCAGGGACGGCGTGGGCACTCTCTAGGCGAGAGAGGGTGCCCGTGCCCCGAGAGAGCCCCGGCGAGAGCCCGAGGCCTGGCCGCAGAGGCTGCCGTTGCCTCCCCCGGGCTCCTACCATGGGGCCTGGCCCTGCTCTCCCGAGGCCCTGGTTCGCCGCAGGTGAATGCCTCTTGCGGACGCCAAGGACAGGAGGCCGCCGATTCCCTCACAGAGGTGGGGGTTCGAGCTCTGGGGGACTGAGGTCGCAGCGGTCTCACTCCATTTTTGGGTGCTTCTGCACAGACTGGAGGGTTGAAGCGGCTGGGCCCAAGTCTGCCGCCTTGTGGCAGGGTGGGGGCGTTGCAGGCGAAGCAAGGCTCTTAGCCTCCCAGGCGGGGCACAGGCCAGACTCCCCACAGGAGAACAGGTCCGTGGACGAGGGTCCCGCCCGCCCGCCCGCCCGCCGGGACCCGCTCCACCTGGCGCGGAACCGTGGCCGGCCCCTCTTCCCGGCCCCAGGTCCCTAGTTCTTCCCTGGCACTCTGCCTCTGCGGGGGTGGGAGAGCTGCTGGGAAGTGTGGTCCACGGGAAAACGCACGGTCCTCTGGATGGCAGGGAGGGCTTCCGTTAACTCTGACACCAGCCCAGGGACCCTGTGAACCTGGCCTGATATCTCAAGGGGGGGCGGGGGGGGGGCACGTTGCCCGGAGGGATGCTTGCGGTGGGGGGGCCTGCTTGCGCCTGCGCGGCCCCGCCTCTTGGCCCGTAAACCACCCGGCCGCGGCTCGGACAAAAGCCATCTCCTGGGCGCCTCCCCCCTGTTCTTCCATCCGTAAAGGGGGACCCCTTTACGGATGGAAGAACAGGGGGATCTTCGCAGTGGCGGGGACGGGACGGAGGGGTCTGCGGGTTTGCCGCCACGTAGGCCAGTTGCTCGCACCCCGGCCCCCTGTGTCCGTGCTCCATGGAGGAGGTGGGACGCTTATGGCGGGATGCAGGCGTCCTGCGGGGCTCAAGGGACGGCGTGGGCGCTCCCCGGGCGAGAGAGGGCACCCGGGACCCGAGAGAGCACCCGGGAAAATGCCCCGCCCTGGCCCCCGTGGCTCCAGTGGCCTCCCTAGGCTCCTGCCGTGGGGCCTGGTCCCGCCCACCTGGGCCCAGGTTCTCCGCAGGTGAATGCCTTTTGCGGACAGCAAGGACCACAGGCCGCGGATGCCTTCACGGGGAGGGGGGTTCGAGCTCTGTGGGACCCGGGTCCCAGCGGACACAGTCCCTTCTCGCGAAGTCCAGCCCAGACTTTAGAGAGTAGAAGCGTCTCGGTGCAGGTTTGCCGCCTCGGGGCAGGGTGGGGCCGTTTGAGCCAAGAAAGACTCTCAGCCCCCCAGGCAGGTCTCAGGCCCGAGTCCCCCCGGGAGACGGGGTCCCTGGGCGTGGGTCCGGCCCGCCCGGGCCCCTGCCCACCAGGCGCGGAACCCTGGCCCGCCCCTCATCGAGGCCCCGGGGCCCTAGTTCTTCCCTGGCACTCTGCCTCTGCCGGGGTGGGAGACGCGCTGGCAAGTGTGGTCCACGGGAAAAGGAACGGACCTCTGGGTGGCGGGCAGAGCTTCCAGTTCCACGGACAGGACCCCAGGGACTCTGTGAAGCGGGCCTGATATGTCCGGGGTGGGGCCCGTTGCCCCGAGGGAGGCTTCTGGTGGGGCTGCCTGCCCTCTGCCTGCCGGGTCCCGCGTCTTGGCCCGAAACCGGCCAGCGGCGGCTCTGACAAATGCCATCTCCTGGGGGCCTCCCCCCTGTTCCTCCATCCGTAAGGGGCGACCCCCTTACGGATGGAGGAACAGGGGGATCTTCGCAGTGGGGCGGTCGGGACGGAGGGGTCTGCGCGTCTCCAGCCACTTAGCCCAGTGACCCGCAGCCCGGCCCCAGAGTTCCAAGCTCCATGGAGGCAGGGGGCCTCTTATCACGGGAAGCAGGTGTCTCGCGGGGCTCCAGGGACGGCGTGGGCACTCTCTAGGCGAGAGAGGGTGCCCGTGCCCCGAGAGAGCCCCGGCGAGAGCCCGAGGCCTGGCCGCAGAGGCTGCCGTTGCCTCCCCCGGGCTCCTACCATGGGGCCTGGCCCTGCTCTCCCGAGGCCCTGGTTCGCCGCAGGTGAATGCCTTTTGCGGACGCCAAGGACAGGAGGCCGCCGATTCCCTCACAGAGGTGGGGGTTCGAGCTCTGGGGGACTGAGGTCGCAGCGGTCTCACTCCATTTTTGGGTGCTTCTGCACAGACTGGAGGGTTGAAGCGGCTGGGCCCAAGTCTGCCGCCTTGTGGCAGGGTGGGGGCGTTGCAGGCGAAGCAAGGCTCTTAGCCTCCCAGGCGGGGCACAGGCCAGACTCCCCACAGGAGAACAGGTCCGTGGACGAGGGTCCCGCCCGCCCGCCCGCCCGCCGGGACCCGCTCCACCTGGCGCGGAACCGTGGCCGGCCCCTCTTCCCGGCCCCAGGTCCCTAGTTCTTCCCTGGCACTCTGCCTCTGCGGGGGTGGGAGAGCTGCTGGGAAGTGTGGTCCACGGGAAAACGCACGGTCCTCTGGATGGCAGGGAGGGCTTCCGTTAACTCTGACACCAGCCCAGGGACCCTGTGAACCTGGCCTGATATCTCAAGGGGGGGCGGGGGGGGCACGTTGCCCGGAGGGATGCTTGCGGTGGGGGGGCCTGCTTGCGCCTGCGCGGCCCCGCCTCTTGGCCCGTAAACCACCCGGCCGCGGCTCGGACAAAAGCCATCTCCTGGGCGCCTCCCCCCTGTTCTTCCATCCGTAAAGGGGGACCCCTTTACGGATGGAAGAACAGGGGGATCTTCGCAGTGGCGGGGACGGGACGGAGGGGTCTGCGGGTTTGCCGCCACGTAGGCCAGTTGCTCGCACCCCGGCCCCCTGTGTCCGTGCTCCATGGAGGAGGTGGGCCGCTTATGGCGGGATGCAGGCGTCCTGCGGGGCTCAAGGGACGGCGTGGGCACTCCCCGGGCGAGAGAGGGCACCCGGGACCCGAGAGAGCACCCGGGAAAATGCCCCGCCCTGGCCCCCGTGGCTCCAGTGGCCTCCCTAGGCTCCTGCCGTGGGGCCTGGTCCCGCCCACCTGGGCCCAGGTTCTCCGCAGGTGAATGCCTTTTGCGGACAGCAAGGACCACAGGCCGCGGATGCCTTCACGGGGAGGGGGGTTCGAGCTCTGTGGGACCCGGGTCCCAGCGGACACAGTCCCTTCTCGCGAAGTCCAGCCCAGACTTTAGAGAGTAGAAGCGTCTCGGTGCAGGTTTGCCGCCTCGGGGCAGGGTGGGGCCGTTTGAGCCAAGAAAGACTCTCAGCCCCCCAGGCAGGTCTCAGGCCCGAGTCCCCCCGGGAGACGGGGTCCCTGGGCGTGGGTCCGGCCCGCCCGGGCCCCTGCCCACCAGGCGCGGAACCCTGGCCCGCCCCTCATCGAGGCCCCGGGGCCCTAGTTCTTCCCTGGCACTCTGCCTCTGCCGGGGTGGGAGACGCGCTGGCAAGTGTGGTCCACGGGAAAAGGAACGGACCTCTGGGTGGCGGGCAGAGCTTCCAGTTCCACGGACAGGACCCCAGGGACTCTGTGAAGCGGGCCTGATATGTCCGGGGTGGGGCCCGTTGCCCCGAGGGAGGCTTCTGGTGGGGCTGCCTGCCCTCTGCCTGCCGGGTCCCGCGTCTTGGCCCGAAACCGGCCAGCGGCGGCTCTGACAAATGCCATCTCCTGGGGAACTCCCCCCTGTTCCTCCATCCGTAAGGGGCGACCCCCTTACGGATGGAGGAACAGGGGGATCTTCGCAGTGGGGCGGTCGGGACGGAGGGGTCTGCGCGTCTCCAGCCACTTAGCCCAGTGACCCGCAGCCCGGCCCCAGAGTTCCAAGCTCCATGGAGGCAGGGGGCCTCTTATCACGGGAAGCAGGTGTCTCGCGGGGCTCCAGGGACGGCGTGGGCACTCTCTAGGCGAGAGAGGGTGCCCGTGCCCCGAGAGAGCCCCGGCGAGAGCCCGAGGCCTGGCCGCAGAGGCTGCCGTTGCCTCCCCCGGGCTCCTACCATGGGGCCTGGCCCTGCTCTCCCGAGGCCCTGGTTCGCCGCAGGTGAATGCCTCTTGCGGACGCCAAGGACAGGAGGCCGCCGATTCCCTCACAGAGGTGGGGGTTCGAGCTCTGGGGGACTGAGGTCGCAGCGGTCTCACTCCATTTTTGGGTGCTTCTGCACAGACTGGAGGGTTGAAGCGGCTGGGCCCAAGTCTGCCGCCTTGTGGCAGGGTGGGGGCGTTGCAGGCGAAGCAAGGCTCTTAGCCTCCCAGGCGGGGCACAGGCCAGACTCCCCACAGGAGAACAGGTCCGTGGACGAGGGTCCCGCCCGCCCGCCCGCCCGCCGGGACCCGCTCCACCTGGCGCGGAACCGTGGCCGGCCCCTCTTCCCGGCCCCAGGTCCCTAGTTCTTCCCTGGCACTCTGCCTCTGCGGGGGTGGGAGAGCTGCTGGGAAGTGTGGTCCACGGGAAAACGCACGGTCCTCTGGATGGCAGGGAGGGCTTCCGTTAACTCTGACACCAGCCCAGGGACCCTGTGAACCTGGCCTGATATCTCAAGGGGGGGCGGGGGGGGGGCACGTTGCCCGGAGGGATGCTTGCGGTGGGGGGGCCTGCTTGCGCCTGCGCGGCCCCGCCTCTTGGCCCGTAAACCACCCGGCCGCGGCTCGGACAAAAGCCATCTCCTGGGCGCCTCCCCCCTGTTCTTCCATCCGTAAAGGGGGACCCCTTTACGGATGGAAGAACAGGGGGATCTTCGCAGTGGCGGGGACGGGACGGAGGGGTCTGCGGGTTTGCCGCCACGTAGGCCAGTTGCTCGCACCCCGGCCCCCTGTGTCCGTGCTCCATGGAGGAGGTGGGACGCTTATGGCGGGATGCAGGCGTCCTGCGGGGCTCAAGGGACGGCGTGGGCGCTCCCCGGGCGAGAGAGGGCACCCGGGACCCGAGAGAGCACCCGGGAAAATGCCCCGCCCTGGCCCCCGTGGCTCCAGTGGCCTCCCTAGGCTCCTGCCGTGGGGCCTGGTCCCGCCCACCTGGGCCCAGGTTCTCCGCAGGTGAATGCCTTTTGCGGACAGCAAGGACCACAGGCCGCGGATGCCTTCACGGGGAGGGGGGTTCGAGCTCTGTGGGACCCGGGTCCCAGCGGACACAGTCCCTTCTCGCGAAGTCCAGCCCAGACTTTAGAGAGTAGAAGCGTCTCGGTGCAGGTTTGCCGCCTCGGGGCAGGGTGGGGCCGTTTGAGCCAAGAAAGACTCTCAGCCCCCCAGGCAGGTCTCAGGCCCGAGTCCCCCCGGGAGACGGGGTCCCTGGGCGTGGGTCCGGCCCGCCCGGGCCCCTGCCCACCAGGCGCGGAACCCTGGCCCGCCCCTCATCGAGGCCCCGGGGCCCTAGTTCTTCCCTGGCACTCTGCCTCTGCCGGGGTGGGAGACGCGCTGGCAAGTGTGGTCCACGGGAAAAGGAACGGACCTCTGGGTGGCGGGCAGAGCTTCCAGTTCCACGGACAGGACCCCAGGGACTCTGTGAAGCGGGCCTGATATGTCCGGGGTGGGGCCCGTTGCCCCGAGGGAGGCTTCTGGTGGGGCTGCCTGCCCTCTGCCTGCCGGGTCCCGCGTCTTGGCCCGAAACCGGCCAGCGGCGGCTCTGACAAATGCCATCTCCTGGGGGCCTCCCCCCTGTTCCTCCATCCGTAAGGGGCGACCCCCTTACGGATGGAGGAACAGGGGGATCTTCGCAGTGGGGCGGTCGGGACGGAGGGGTCTGCGCGTCTCCAGCCACTTAGCCCAGTGACCCGCAGCCCGGCCCCAGAGTTCCAAGCTCCATGGAGGCAGGGGGCCTCTTATCACGGGAAGCAGGTGTCTCGCGGGGCTCCAGGGACGGCGTGGGCACTCTCTAGGCGAGAGAGGGTGCCCGTGCCCCGAGAGAGCCCCGGCGAGAGCCCGAGGCCTGGCCGCAGAGGCTGCCGTTGCCTCCCCCGGGCTCCTACCATGGGGCCTGGCCCTGCTCTCCCGAGGCCCTGGTTCGCCGCAGGTGAATGCCTTTTGCGGACGCCAAGGACAGGAGGCCGCCGATTCCCTCACAGAGGTGGGGGTTCGAGCTCTGGGGGACTGAGGGTCGCAGCGGTCTCACTCCATTTTTGGGTGCTTCTGCACAGACTGGAGGGTTGAAGCGGCTGGGCCCAAGTCTGCCGCCTTGTGGCAGGGTGGGGGCGTTGCAGGCGAAGCAAGGCTCTTAGCCTCCCAGGCGGGGCACAGGCCAGACTCCCCACAGGAGAACAGGTCCGTGGACGAGGGTCCCGCCCGCCCGCCCGCCCGCCGGGACCCGCTCCACCTGGCGCGGAACCGTGGCCGGCCCCTCTTCCCGGCCCCAGGTCCCTAGTTCTTCCCTGGCACTCTGCCTCTGCGGGGGTGGGAGAGCTGCTGGGAAGTGTGGTCCACGGGAAAACGCACGGTCCTCTGGATGGCAGGGAGGGCTTCCGTTAACTCTGACACCAGCCCAGGGACCCTGTGAACCTGGCCTGATATCTCAAGGGGGGGCGGGGGGGGCACGTTGCCCGGAGGGATGCTTGCGGTGGGGGGGCCTGCTTGCGCCTGCGCGGCCCCGCCTCTTGGCCCGTAAACCACCCGGCCGCGGCTCGGACAAAAGCCATCTCCTGGGCGCCTCCCCCCTGTTCTTCCATCCGTAAAGGGGGACCCCTTTACGGATGGAAGAACAGGGGGATCTTCGCAGTGGCGGGGACGGGACGGAGGGGTCTGCGGGTTTGCCGCCACGTAGGCCAGTTGCTCGCACCCCGGCCCCCTGTGTCCGTGCTCCATGGAGGAGGTGGGCCGCTTATGGCGGGATGCAGGCGTCCTGCGGGGCTCAAGGGACGGCGTGGGCACTCCCCGGGCGAGAGAGGGCACCCGGG
This sequence comes from Desmodus rotundus, assembly GCF_022682495.2. Classification (NCBI taxonomy): domain Eukaryota; kingdom Metazoa; phylum Chordata; class Mammalia; order Chiroptera; family Phyllostomidae; genus Desmodus; species Desmodus rotundus. The sequence continues at coordinate 490 of NW_026527304.1, read as the reverse complement.
ACCCGAGAGAGCACCCGGGAAAATGCCCCGCCCTGGCCCCCGTGGCTCCAGTGGCCTCCCTAGGCTCCTGCCGTGGGGCCTGGTCCCGCCCACCTGGGCCCAGGTTCTCCGCAGGTGAATGCCTTTTGCGGACAGCAAGGACCACAGGCCGCGGATGCCTTCACGGGGAGGGGGGTTCGAGCTCTGTGGGACCCGGGTCCCAGCGGACACAGTCCCTTCTCGCGAAGTCCAGCCCAGACTTTAGAGAGTAGAAGCGTCTCGGTGCAGGTTTGCCGCCTCGGGGCAGGGTGGGGCCGTTTGAGCCAAGAAAGACTCTCAGCCCCCCAGGCAGGTCTCAGGCCCGAGTCCCCCCGGGAGACGGGGTCCCTGGGCGTGGGTCCGGCCCGCCCGGGCCCCTGCCCACCAGGCGCGGAACCCTGGCCCGCCCCTCATCGAGGCCCCGGGGCCCTAGTTCTTCCCTGGCACTCTGCCTCTGCCGGGGTGGGAGACG